>NC_092156.1:65863950-66163950 GCF_045791955.1 Oncorhynchus clarkii lewisi
TGTGTGTTTCCCACACACCACCCTACCAGGCTGCTCTGCTCCTCTTGTATGACCACCGGCTACACGGGGTCAAAGTTCACCCATGTTTACATTCGCCTCTCATCTCCACAACTCTCTCTCCCAATACAATCAGGCAGGCACCAGCCGGGGACACCCGTAATGTTCACTCCCTCTCTCCCAGGACCCCCAGAGGGACCGCTGTGAGAGTTGAGGTTAGCTGCTAATACCGCTAACTGCTAACAGCATTGTTCCTGAGTTAATGAGTGAGCTCACTGGGTTAGCCTAACGTAGCGTTAGCCTAGCTTAGCACTGATCCATCCAACCGGCATGGGAGTCTGTGAGGCTACAGTATAACATTACAGGGCCTGCGGCAGGGTGGGAACGAGCTACAGCGTCTGGTCAACGTCAGCCAGCGCTCTCTGAAGGGGTATTGTCATATGCGAGGGCAGACATGTTTACTGTGTGCTCTGTGTTTTACGAGCTCTAACCCCTCCTTCTCCTGCTCTCTCCTCCTCCTCTTCAATGATGTAATGGAGGAGGCTGAGGGAGCCTGAGAAATGGCATGATCTATGGCCGCTGACACACTCACTCGCTAATGCTGTCTCTCTCCCTCTTGCTTCCTCTCGCTCTCTCCCATCCTCTCTATCTATCTCTCTCTCCCATCCTCTCTATCTATCTCTCTCTCTCCCATCCTCTCTATCTATCTCTCTCCCATCATCTATCTATCGCTCTCCCATCCTCTCTCTCTCTGTCTCTCTCATCATCTCTCTCTCTCCAATCATCTCTCTCTCCCATCATCTCTCTCCCTCTTGCTTCCTCTCCCTCTCTCCCATCATCTCTCTATCTCTCTCTCCTATATTCTCTCTCTCTCCCATCATCTCTCTCTCTGTCTCTCTGTCTCTCTCTCTCTCTCTCTCTCTCTCTCTCTCTCTCTCTCTCTCTCTCTCTCTCTCTCTCTCTCTCTCTCGGCCCATGCATGGCCTGGCAGGAGGCTTTTCTGCAGCACTGCAGTTTTTGCAGAGGCTTTCTTTCTCTTCTCTTTTTCCCTCTCTCCCTCCCCCTCTCCCTCTCCCTCTCCCTCTCCCTCTCCCTCTCTCTCTCTCTCTCTCTCTCCCTCCCCCTCTCCCTCTCCCTCCTTACCCTCACTAATATTCCATCTCTCTCTCTCTCTGGGTGTTTGAGGTGGATTGTGGGACAGGTGGCATCTTTACCCCGCTACGTCCCTAGCCTAGGTGTCCAGTCAAGCATGCAGGAATTAATGTGTGTCGTCCCCCCCACACACACACTACACGCACACTGACCCTCATCTACACTCAGGTCTGCATTTCAAAGACGTGGCGTTTGACAAGGACGTCAAGTTTAGGTCATCCATCACACAGGGCTCAATGACCCCCAATATCAGCTCCCCTTCCTCCTCTACAGACATCAATCCCCCAGTCGTCTCTATTCACTCTGCTTACTATGCTCTCATCTCAGCTCAGCTCATCTCGTTTTCTCATCACAAACCACCTTCCTGCCTGATGTGGAAGGTCATCACAACTTTATTAACACTGGAGCAGCTTAACAGAAGTCATGTTTAAAGGTGCAATGCTTCATCTCTAGTTGCACATGATAAACCGCTAGTGAGATTCGATGGAGGAAAGTCAACTGAGAAAATGGGAATAATAATAATTCCATATGAAATCTGCATGAAAATCTTAAATCGGTCATAATTATGATTATTTTATTCTTCCAGTGTCCCAATCTCTGCTGGATCAAATTTGACTGTTACATGTTTATTTTATTCACTGTGTAAAGATATTGATAGCATTGATAATTGGTTATGTGCCCTGGAAGTCTAGTCTTTCTATACATTTAACTTCAAGGTTTATTTTCCATGTGAAGTGAACACAGCTGTTTGCCGGTAATGGACATCCGGTATTGGTTCTTCCGTTCATACAGTCGGCTCTCTTTACTCTCTCTATCCTTTAGTCTATTCAATGGCACGTCCTGTAGGACTCCGAACCATTTACATCAGGGGATAAGTGTAAAAACTATCCCAGCTCAAGAGGCTTTAGATTGGGGTAGAACTTCAAATCTAGCCTGGGGCTTCTGTTTTTGGGAAGGCCCAAATAACATACTTTTTCAGATTTGTTAGTTGGAGTGTACGGATTCTCTTTTCGCCATTTACTGATTCAAAAAAATAAAATAACATCCAGCACTTTAGATGTCCGTGTGACGTCGTTTCCTATTTATACTTCCACCACCAAAACGCATACTAACAGTACAGTAAGTGCTCCTCTCTTTATTATATATAGATTTATTATTATTATTATTATTAAGTGGTCCGCTCACCCACGTGTCGTTCACCTGAATGAATGAACCCCTCCGGCAGACATAAAGGGGGTTTTGAGTACAAGTTAGCCACCTCCATAATATATTTTAATCATCTAAGCAACTTCAATCCGTAACCCAATCACATCAACTATGTTACCCAGAAAGAGAGCACTCTGAGTAGACACGGAACATGACTGTCAGACCCCCGAACTAAACACTCCAGTCTGCTCCTCAGTCATTTGAGACAGCCTCGTTCTCAATTCTCTGTCTCTCCCAACAGCTATCCAAACAATTCCCCATCCAATACGTTCTGCCACTAACTCCAACTAATGGTACTGTACATGTATGTCTGTCCCCAAGATACGCCTGGAGTGTTTACTGAGCTTTTATTCATCTGTTACTCACATACTTACTGTAGATGCTAACAGTGGTGATGTGTGTGTGTGTTAGCTTGTTAGCCTTATTCAAGGTGAATGATGCTCGTCTCGGAAATAGAGCTATAGGTCTGTTGATGAACCGTTTTACTCATCACCTGCTCTTCCTGCTTAGTTTGACCCTCAATCTGGAGCTGTGATTGGTTGGGTGTGTTTGTTTGTGAAACTGAAACACAGTTGGGTAGTCCCAGGTAGTCTTGCGTTAATCTTCGTCAGGATTTCGGCGTCTTTTAGAGGGCACTAGTCGTTTTTTTCATATGGAAGTTGGGAACTGATGAAGTAGGCTGTCACGCAAAATTGGTGTGTCCCAGAGTTGACGTCTGTGTGGGCCATGTCAAAGCTTTATTGCATTGGTTAATTGAATCAGAACCATAGCACTTTCCCACAGCCTACTCTTTACTATGAATCATACATACCACTTTAGACCCACAGTCTACAGTACAGTACATGCCAGGCCTCCCTCCAGGTCCCTTCCAAATACTATGTGACATGTTTGTTTTGGGGAGATTTTACACAATCACAGCTCACTCTGCTTCTCGTCACCGGCCGAGCAGGATATTCACCCTGCTGTCTCGTCTCGGGTTCCACTTAGACCAGCGAGACGTGTGTCTGTGTGTCAGGTTCCACTCAGCGCAGCATTACAGTGTGTGTGTCTGCCTGATGATCTGTACCCAGAAGTCTCAGGGTTGTAAGCTGCGTGATTGAGGCGCGAAGGAGAGACAGAGGAAAAAGGTGTGTGTGCGCACGGGGGCGCGTGCCTGTCTGTGTGTGTGTGGGAGTTTTCCCAATGAGGGGCCACAGAGGCAGAACTCAGAGCCTGGGCCCCCAGGACGGGAGAGGGGAACTGGGGCATGACGTAAGGAATGAGAGCCAAGGAGGCAGCAGCCGTGGAGGCTAACATTCCATTTCCCTTATTCACATACCTGCTGCAAACTGACGTCGGGCTCCTCGGCCACGGAGAGCTAATAGGTCCTTTAATCAGATACTCGTCAAATACAGCAAAACCAAACCCCAGATGAAAGGGAGCAGAAGATGCCTGGAAAGGAAGGGAGGAGAAAGAGGGGGGGGGGGGGGGAGAGAGAGAGTTATTATTATTTTGGAAGGTTTTGAGGTTGGGGGTGGAAATATTATATGGGTATCATGGGGATTTCTGTAAGTTGTGGACTGATTGTTTGATCTGGTAGTGTTACTTAGCTGGGATCTGGAAGGGGGGGGGGGGTTCTTAGCTGGAATCTAGAGGGGGGGGTTCTTAGCTGGGATCTGAGCTGTTGAATATTCTGTCTATATACAGTGTGGGTATCTGATTTGACTCTTCCCATTGTGTTGTGAGGAGTGTAGGCGTGCATAAGCCTGATGAATGTCCGCCCTAATCTAGTTGTAATCAATAGGGCTGTCACTCTGCCTGCACTGGACATGTGTGTTCGATCACACACATGCAAATGGGTGGATTGATTTGTTAAGTGACATTTTAACATTCTTACAGACAGGTTTCCTTAAGACCTTAAAAAGGTTAAAAAGGTTTTTTAGGGCCTGGTAAGGAAGAGGAAATTCTGTGGCACCCCATTAAGAGCAGTGAAATCCACCCCTATAAAGTTCAATGTATGGACAATGTACATGTAACTGCCAAAATAAAGGAAACACCAACATAAAGAGTCTTAATAGGGCGTTGGGCACCACGAGCCAGAACAGTTGCAATGCTCTTTGGCATAGATTCTACAAGTGTCTGTAATTCTGTTGGAGGGATGTGACACCGTTCTTCCACAATCATTTCCATAATTCTGTGTTTTGTTGAAGGTGGTGGAAAACGCTGTTTTAGGCACCGCTCCAGAATCTGGTGTTTATTTGGGTTGAGTTCTGGTGACTGAGAGACATATGTTTGTTTTACTCTCCATGTGGGGACCAAGCACTGGATTACCATTCAAATTCATATTTTCCCTAAACCTAACCCTATAACCCGAGTAGCACAGCGGTCTAAAGCACTGCATCTCAGCGCTAGAGGCGTCACTACAGACCCTGGTTTGATTCCAGGCTGTATCACAACCGGCCGTGATTGGGAGTCCCATAGGGCGGCGCACAATTGTCCCAGCGTTGTCCTGGTTAGGGTTTTGCCAGGGTAGGCCGAATTTGTTCTTAACTGACTTGCCTAGTTACAGTGTCTTGCGAAAGTATTCGGCCCCCTTGAACTAATAAACATATCCAGGTGTTAGAATGGCCAAGTCAAAGTCCAGATCTGAATCCAATCGAGAATCTGTGGAAAGAACTGAAAACTGCTGTTCACAAATGCTCTCCATCCAACCTCACTGAGCTCGAGCTGTTTTGCAAGGAGGAATGGGAAAAAAATTCAGTCTCTCGATGTGCAAAACTGATAGAGACATACCCCAAGCGACTTACAGCTGTAATCGCAGCAAAAGGTGGCGCTACAAAGTATTAACTTAAGGGGGCTGAATAATTTTGCACGACCAATTTTTCAGTTTTTGATTTGTTAAAAAAGTTTGAAATATCCAATAAATGTTGTTCCACTTCATGATTGTGTCCCACTTGTTGTTGATTCTTCACAAAAAAATACAGTTTTATATCTTTATGTTTGAAGCCTGAAATGTGGCAAAAGGTCGCAAAGTTCAAGGGGGCCGAATACTTTCGCAAGGCACTGTATATAAAGGTTAAATAAAGGATAATCAAACACACACACACACACACACACCCTTTAAACCCTCTATGAAACCTCTTTCAAGGTCACTGACATCTCTTCTAGACATGGTATACAAAATAACAGGCAACTGGGCATTTTATACATGACCCTAAGCATGATGGGATGTTAATTGCTGAAATTAACTCAGAAACCACACTTGTGTGGAAGCACCTGAGTTCATTATACTTCATTATCCCTCATTTACTCAAGTGTTTCCATTATTTTGGCAGTTACTTGTATGTCACTGGTTGGTGGTCAGTCCCACTGTCCTAGTTTTACCACTCTTAGCCTATTCTGGACTGTAGGTAGGAAGAAATGTGTCTGTCGCTAATGGGAAAGATGATAGAGCCTCTACATTGTAACAGATAGCAAAGTAACATGTCTTTGGTAAACGTTTTTATCATTTTTCAAAATGATTAAATTCATTTGGGAAAGTTAAGGGTCGAACGGCGGCTGAACCTGGTCTCTCTCCCTCTGGACGTCTGTCAACGGGAAGGCTGCAGTCATATCCCAAGAGCTCCCAGAATTCCATGCGGCAGGAAGCTGTGAGCGGCTCACACACGGCCCAGTTCAGCAGCACAGGAAGTCTGGCAGATATTGGCTGACCCGACCTGGACCGTAACACAGTCTCAACACACTATTAGTCAAGGGTTTTTTGGTCAGAGCAGGTCACCCCCGAACACATGCACGCACGCACGCACACACACTACTGTAAGCTTGGATACAGACTCACACACACACACACACACACACACACACACACCGGCCGCCTCTGTGTATATGAAGGTAGCCCCGCTCCCCTCTCTGTAACATCAGACCGCCGTAGAGGAAACGTGAGCATGGCGTGCCGTCACTGTTACCAAATCCTGTGTTTTCATTGGAACCAACATCACAACCTAGACAGAGGAACTTGAGGAATACAGGGTCGCTAAAATGAGAGCAGGGGGAAATTACACCCCATTTTTCTCCCCCCAGAAATCTATTAATAGAATGTTTTGTGTCATTTAAAAATATAGATATTATTGGTAAAAATTCACCGCTATAAAAATATGAAATGTCTGGCATTTGAAGCTTTACACATGACTAGGTGACAAACAATTCTCAGTTGGCAACAAAGGGATCTCTAAACCTTTGACGATACACAGCAGTTGGTGATAGACACCTCCTGATAACAGTAGTGTAGTGATAGAAACCTCCTGATAACAGTAGTGTAGTGATAGAAACCTCCTGATAACAGTAGTGTAGTGATAGAAACCTCCTGATAACAGTATTGTAGTGATAGAAACCTCCTGATAACAGTAGTGATAGAAACCTCCTGATAACAGTAGTGTAGTGATAGAAACCTCCTGATAACAGTAGTGATAGAAACCTCCTGATAACAGTAGTGTAGTGATAGAAACCTCCTGATAACAGTAGTGTAGTGATAGAAACGTCCTGATAACAGTATTGTAGTGATAGAAACCTCCTGATAACAGTAGTGTAGTGATAGAAACGTCCTGATAACAGTATTGTAGTGATAGAAACCTCCTGATAACAGTATTGTAGTGATAGAAACCTCCTGATAACAGTAGTGATAGAAACCTCCTGATAACAGTAGTGTAGTGATAGAAACCTCCTGATAACAGTAGTGTAGTGATAGAAACCTCCTGATAACAGTAGTGTAGTGATAGAAACCTCCTGATAACAGTAGTGTAGTGATAGAAACCTCCTGATAACAGTAGTGTAGTGATAGAAACCTCCTGATAACAGTAGTGTAGTGATAGAAATCTCCTGATAACAGTAGTGTAGTGATAGAAACGTCCTGATAACAGTAGTGTAGTGATAGAAACCTCCTGATAACAGTAGTGTAGTGATAGAAACCTCCTGATAACAGTATTGTAGTGATATAAACCTCCTGATAACAGTAGTGTAGTGATAGAAACCTCCTGATAACAGTAGTGTAGTGATAGAAACCTCCTGATAACAGTATTGTAGTGATAGAAACCTCCTGATAACAGTAGTGTAGTGATATAAACCTCCTGATAACAGTAGTGATAGAAACCTCCTGATAACAGTAGTGTAGTGATAGAAACCTCCTGATAACAGTAGTGTAGTGATAGAAACGTCCTGATAACAGTATTGTAGTGATAGAAACCTCCTGATAACAGTAGTGTAGTGATAGAAACCTCCTGATAACAGTAGTGTAGTGATAGAAACCTCCTGATAACAGTAGTGATAGAAACCTCCTGATAACAGTAGTGTAGTGATAGAAACCTCCTGATAACAGTAGTGTAGTGATAGAAACCTCCTGATAACAGTATTGTAGTGATAGAAACCTCCTGATAACAGTAGTGATAGAAACCTCCTGATAACAGTAGTGTAGTGATAGAAACCTCCTGATAACAGTAGTGTAGTGATAGAAACCTCCTGATAACAGTAGTGTAGTGATAGAAACCTCCTGATAACAGTAGTGTAGTGATAGAAACCTCCTGATAACAGTAGTGTAGTGATAGAAACCTCCTGATAACAGTAGTGTAGTGATAGAAACCTCCTGATAACAGTAGTGATAGAAACCTCCTGATAACAGTAGTGATAGAAACCTCCTGATAACAGTAGTGTAGTGATAGAAACCTCCTGATAACAGTAGTGTAGTGATAGAAACGTCCTGATAACAGTAGTGTAGTGATAGAAACCTCCTGATAACAGTAGTGTAGTGATAGAAACCTCCTGATAACAGTATTGTAGTGATATAAACCTCCTGATAACAGTAGTGTAGTGATAGAAACCTCCTGATAACAGTATTGTAGTGATATAAACCTCCTGATAACAGTAGTGTAGTGATAGAAACCTCCTGATAACAGTAGTGTAGTGATAGAAACCTCCTGATAACAGTAGTGATAGAAACCTCCTGATAACAGTAGTGTAGTGATAGAAACCTCCTGATAACAGTAGTGTAGTGATAGAAACCTCCTGATAACAGTAGTGTAGTGATAGAAACCTCCTGATAACAGTAGTGTAGTGATAGAAACCTCCTGATAACAGTAGTGTAGTGATAGAAACCTCCTGATAACAGTAGTGTAGTGATAGAAACCTCCTGATAACAGTAGTGTAGTGATAGAAACCTCCTGATAACAGTAGTGTAGTGATAGAAACCTCCTGATAACAGTAGTGTAGTGATAGAAACCTCCTGATAACGGTATTGTAGTGATATAAACCTCCTGATAACAGTAGTGTAGTGATAGAAACATCCTGATAACAGTAGTGTAGTGATAGAAACCTCCTGATAACAGTATTGTAGTGATATAAACCTCCTGATAACAGTAGTGTAGTGATAGAAACCTCCTGATAACAGTAGTGTAGTGATAGAAACCTCCTGATAACAGTAGTGATAGAAACCTCCTGATAACAGTAGTGTAGTGATAGAAACCTCCTGATAACAGTAGTGTAGTGATAGAAACCTCCTGATAACAGTAGTGATAGAAACCTCCTGATAACAGTAGTGATAGAAACCTCCTGATAACAGTAGTGTAGTGATATAAACCTCCTGATAACAGTAGTGTAGTGATAGAAACCTCCTGATAACAGTATTGTAGTGATATAAACCTCCTGATAACAGTAGTGTAGTGATAGAAACCTCCTGATAACAGTATTGTAGTGATAGAAACCTCCTGATAACAGTAGTGTAGTGATAGAAACCTCCTGATAACAGTAGTGATAGAAACCTCCTGATAACAGTAGTGTAGTGATAGAAACCTCCTGATAACAGTAGTGATAGAAACCTCCTGATAACAGTAGTGTAGTGATAGAAACCTCCTGATAACAGTAGTGTAGTGATAGAAACCTCCTGATAACAGTAGTGATAGAAACCTCCTGATAACAGTAGTGTAGTGATAGAAACCTCCTGATAACAGTAGTGTAGTGATAGAAACCTCCTGATAACAGTAGTGTAGTGATAGAAACCTCCTGATAACAGTAGTGTAGTGATAGAAACCTCCTGATAACAGTAGTGATAGAAACCTGCTGATAACAGTAGTGTAGTGATAGAAACCTCCTGATAACAGTAGTGTAGTGATAGAAACCTCCTGATAACAGTAGTGTAGTGATAGAAACCTCCTGATAACAGTAGTGATAGAAACCTCCTGATAACAGTAGTGTAGTGATAGAAACCTCCTGATAACAGTAGTGATAGAAACGTCCTGATAACAGTATTGTAGTGATATAAACCTCCTGATAACAGTAGTGTAGTGATAGAAACCTCCTGATAACAGTATTGTAGTGATAGAAACCTCCTGATAACAGTAGTGTAGTGATAGAAACGTCCTGATAACGGTAGTGTAGTGATATGTGGGTGCCATCCACCCCATGCCAGGCATTTACATAAAGGCATGCTAAATTATTCATGAATTATCAGAGGATTCCCGGTGGAACAGGATGAAACAGACAGTGGCTGCTAATTGGCCCATCAATAACCCTGCTGCCTGCTTGATCTCCCTTAGTGGATCTGGATCTCTCCTCAGGAATCTGGCTCTCTAGTCTACACAACACTTTTGGCTCTCTCTAGTCTACACAACACTTCTGGCTATCTCTAGTCTACACAACACTTCTGTCTCTCTCTAGTCTACACAACACTTCTGGCTCTCTCTAGTCTACACAACACTTCTGGCTCTCTCTAGTCTACACAACACTTCTGTCTCTCTAGTCTACACAACACTCCTCTCTCTCTCTCTAGTCTACACAACACTTCTCTCTCTCTAGTCTACACAACACTTCTCTCTCTCTAGTCTACACAACACTTCTCTCTCTCTCTAGTCTACACAACACTTCTCTCTCTCTCTAGTCTACACAACACTTCTGGCTCTCGTCTACACAACACTTCTGGCTCTCTCTAGTCTACACAACACTTCTGGCTCTCTCTAGTCTACACAACACTTCTGGCTCTCTCTAGTCTGCACAACACTTCTCTCTCTCTCTAGTCTGCACAACACTTCTCTCTCTCTCTAGTCTGCACAACACTTCTGGCTCTCTCTAGTCTACACAACACTTCTGGCTCTCTCTAGTCTACACAACACTTCTGGCTCTCTAGTCTACACAACACTTCTGGCTCTCATCTACACAACACTTCTGGCTCTCTCTAGTCTACACAACACTTCTGGCTCTCTCTAGTCTGCACAACACTTCTCTCTCTCTCTAGTCTGCACAACACTTCTCTCTCTCTCTAGTCTGCACAACACTTCTTTCTCTCTCTAGTCTACACAACACTTCTCTCTCTCTCTAGTCTACGCAATACTTTTGGCTCTCTAGTCTACACAAGACTTTTGGCTCTCTAGTCTACGCAAGACGTCTGGCTCCCTCTAGTCTACGCAAGACTTCTGGCTCTCTCTAGTCTACGCAACACTTCTGGCTCTCTCTAGTCTACGCAACACTTCTGGCTCTCTCTAGTCTACGCAGCACTTCTCTCTCTCTAGTCTACGCAGCACTTCTCTCTCTCTCTAGTCTACACAACACTTCTCTCTCTCTCTAGTCTACACAACACTTCTCTCTCTCTCTAGTCTACACAACACTTCTCTCTCTCTAGTCTACACAACACTTATCTTTCACTAGTCTACACAACACTTCTGGCTCTCACTAGTCTACACAACACTTCTGGCTCTCTCTAGTCTACACAACACTTCTGTCTCTCTCTAGTCTACACAACACTTCTGTCTCTCTCTAGTCTACACAACACTTCTGGCTCTCTCTAGTCTACGCAACACTTCTGGCTCTCTCTAGTCTACGCAAGACTTCTGGCTCTCTCTAGTCTACGCAAGACTTCTGGCTCTCTCTAGTCTACGCAAGACTTCTGGCTCTCTCTAGTCTACGCAATACTCCTGGCTCTCTAGTCTACACAACACTTCTGGCTCTCTCTAGTCTACACAATACTTCTGGCTCTTTCTAGTCTACACAAGACTTCTGTCTCTCTAGTCTACACAACACTTCTGTCTCTCTAGTCTACGCAAGACTCCTGGCTCTCTAGTCTACACAAGACTTCTGTCTCTCTCTAGTCTACACAAGACTTCTGGCTCTCTCTAGTCTACACAAGACTCCTGCCTCTGACGAGGAATGGTTTTTAGATGAAGGTTTGGTGGCTGAAAGATCTTTATCTTAACTTAACAAAGAAGGGTTTTTAATATGACAATACTTTTCGCAAAAATTTCAATTTTTAATTTATCTGTAGAAACTTAGAAACTACTGTAGAAACTTTGACAACAGAAACATTGTCAAACATCACAGCACAGTTGAGGGTAGGCTGAAGGATGGAATTAAAATCAAACAAAAGATTAAAATCAAACAAAACACACACACACACACACACAAACACACACACAAACACACACACACAATTTAAAAAATAAAATAAAGAGATGGTTCTCTCACAACCGTTTTGCTTGTTGATCAAACATGTCTGGGAGAACACAGGGTAGAATTGCCAATGGGCTTCTTTTAGCAGCACAGACTGAGAGGCTTTGAAAGACACACCACAGAGCTAGTTCACTATACCTCCGCAGGCACTACCAAACGCTCCCTGAATCACTGATGAGAGAGGGGATTTCTAGGCACTACCAAACGATTGCATCTCAGTCAGAGACAGACACACACGCACACGCACAATACTATTCCCCTTTCTCCAAATGCTAGAACCTCATTACCATAAAGGCGGGCCTCTGGAGAGGGTGCTGCAATAACACAGGCTGTTCTTTGTTTCCCTGCCTTGATTGACAGGAGATTGCAACGCACATTAAATGGCCATCCGACTCTGCATTAGTTTAGAAACAGAGGGAGCAGGGCCCCGTCAAAGGTCAGGCCTAGCGCATAATGAACTGATCTCTCTCTGTCACACATACACACCGGTCCCCCATCGGCCCCCAGTCAGCTTGTCATTAAGAGGCCTGTCCTGGATTCTAATAGACATGTAGCCCTAATAAAATGAATCACTCTCTGACACAGAGCTTTGAATGTATTAATAAGTGTGTTTATGTCGGAGGAAATGCAGACAAGAAGCCTGGACTGGGGTGCTCTGGTGCTCTGTTCCAGGGGTGCTCTGTTCCAGGGGTGCTCTGTTCCAGGGGTGCTCTGTTCCTGGGGTGCTCTGTTCCAGGGGTGCTCTGTTCCAGGGGTGCTCTGTTCCAGGGGTGCTCTGTTCCTGGGGTGCTCTGTTCCAGGGGTGCTCTGTTCCAGGGGTGCTCTGTTCCAGGGGTGCTCTGTTCCTGGGGTGCCCTGTTCCTGAGGTGCCCTGTTCCAGGGGTGCCCTGTTCCTGGGGTGCCCTGTTCCTGGGGTGCCCTGTTCCTGGGGTGCCCTGTTCCTGGGGTGCCCTGTTCCAGGGGTGCTCTGTTCCTGGGGTGCCCTGCTCCAGGGGTGCTCTGTTTGGTCTTATTGTTAATAATTACTCCCAAAACATTGATATTCTCTCATATTTGATTGTGTGTTTTAAAGGGGAAAAATAATTGCGCTTTCTGTGGCTACTAATTTCACCATGTTTCCAGGTTGCCAAACTATAATTGCGGAAGTATAATTGTTGAACATTTACAAAAAAGAACCAAACCTATTCACACAATTTGTTATGCACTTATACAACATGTCCTCATTTTAATCGTGTTCTTCCTCCACTCCACTTCCCAGCTTGCATCCCAATGTTGGTACCTTACTCCCTAGTTAGTGCACTCATTTTGACCAGGGCCCATAGGGCGCTATATATATATATATATATATATATATATGTGTATGTATGTATGTATGTAGGTAGAAAGAAAGAGAGAAAGAAAGAACATGGTCACATTTAGGACGCAGATCCAGTTCCACATTAAAACCCAGAGACCTTTCAGTGCTCTGTCGCCCCAGGGCCTTTTCTCTCTCTCTTTGACGCCGACCAATTTATTGATGTTGTTTCCACGGCTCATAAAGTCATTATACAAGAGCTTTCACAGTTTACCATCAGGCTGAGGCTCGATCGCCCCGTCAGGGGGAGATGTCATGATGGCAGACAGGCAGCAGGCGTCGAGCTGTTCGCTCTCTCTTTTTCTCGCTCACCTCCTCCTCCTCTCTCTCTCTCTGAATCTCATTCTTCTCGCACTCCCTTTCTTTCCCCATCTCTTTCTTTCTCTCTATTTTCTCTCTCGCTTTCTCTCTCTTTCCGCCATTCCTCCCTGATTGAAAGTTATAATTAAGAGAGTGAGAGAGAATTAGAAGGAAAATTAGCTGTCAGAAAGTCACATTTAAGTGAGTGATGGGCCAGCCCCGGCTGTAAACATTTAAATGATATAAATTGCCATTTAAGTGTACCGGTTTAATGTTTTGTCACAGGATTAATGTGCCACAAGGCAGCAATGACAATCAAGGCCTCCTCATTCTAATTTGGAACGCGTTTAGAAGCCTTTGTTGTTGCCGTGCCGACAGCTTTTCCAGAAATTAACACAATCGCTGTTTTTATAACAAACCATAAATGTTTTCCGTTCTTTGCCAGCTAATGAGTAGAACAACAGCTTGTATCTCAATGTTATGGTGAGACAGAGACATTCCAAAGCACCGCTATATACATTATCTCGTCTCGTCGTCCCACGAAAGGGGAAGAAGAGTCCAAAATGAGTCCCCAACGTCCTACTAGAACGGAGTGTTTTCACACGATTAGCATTGGAGCATTTTCTTCATTATGCAGATGATAGTCAGTGCTGCTATCTGCTATTGAAATGATAAGTTCTGCTTTGAGTTGCAGCTT
The DNA here is from genome assembly GCF_045791955.1 of Oncorhynchus clarkii lewisi. Lineage (NCBI taxonomy): Eukaryota > Metazoa > Chordata > Actinopteri > Salmoniformes > Salmonidae > Oncorhynchus > Oncorhynchus clarkii. The sequence goes on from NC_092156.1 coordinate 65,878,119, forward strand.
TTTGTGGGGGTTGGGGGAGTGGAGTAAGGGTTCTGGAATTACAACAATTAGTGCTGAACATAATTTGCAGTCTTGCAGTTTAGCAGGTCTACTGTACATAATGCTTCAGTAGACCTGTATAAATAATAATTTGACTTCGTCTAATCTCACCCTTGGTTCTGTGGCTTATGAGTGACTTCAATCAATGATTTGCAAGGATTCCCTACCTCCTATTATTGATATAATCTTGGGGTTCTCTTGTACCACTCTTATCTATCCAAATCCCCTCTAACCATGAGTCCTCGCTGCCTCACTCTGCTCAATAACCCTTTCATTTAGCCCAATCCCCTCTAACCATGAGTCCTCGCTGCCTCACTCTGCTCAATAACCCTTTCGTTTAGCCCAATCCCCTCTAACCATGAGTCCTCGCTGCCTCACTCTGCTCAATAACCCTTTCGTTTAGCCCAATCCCCTCTAACCATGGCTCCTCCTCTCCTCCTGTCTTCCCAGGCTCTGGAGAGTGAGTTTGTGTCGTGCCAGCTGCACCAGTGGATCGACCTGATCTTTGGCTACAAGCAGCAGGGTCCTGAGGCCACCAGGTCTCTCAACGTCTTCTACTACCTGACCTATGAAGGGACCATCAACCTCAGCTCCATCACCGACCCCATGCTCAGAGAGGTGATGTAACACACACACACACACACACACACACACACAGAGTTGACGTTTTTCTGCGTATTATTTGTTATAATATTATTTGTCTTTTCCATCTCTAAAATCCCCTGCTGGACATTAATTACTCCACGGTATCACACAGAATCATTAAAGCTCTTAACTGGGATGTTGAATTCAATTAAAGTCCATTAGCATCAGCAAAAGGTATAATCCTCTGACATTATTGACGCTGTTATTTGTGTTACATTCAACTGCAGGGCTGTGTGGTAAGTAAGTACTATTCAGTCAAGTTGAGTTGCTGAACCCAGCAGTCTTTCATCTCCAGCACTGGGATCCCACTGAAAGCTATATGAAGTGCTCCACTTTAAAGTCTGAGAAAGCCCTTAAAAATCGGGAGTGTGTTTGTGTTTTTCTCGCTCTACTTTCATTCATTATTCATCCTCCCTTCACTTTGAACCAACAGGCAGGCAGCCTCTCCCTCTCTCCCCACAGCAGCAACACGGTACACCAATATAGCAATAAACCATGGCTAGCCCGCTAGCTTACAGCGCTAACTCTCTCATTGACACTCCAACAAATCTGTGGCAGGCGAACAGGGTGCTGACCCCACAACTAGAGTGTGACTTCTCGTCTAAAACGGTGCCACTGAAGTGTAACTCAGGGTGCCAGACATGGCAGCCAACCACTGAGACAGCCTCATCTGGCCCAGAGGGCACTGTGTGTGTACTGTGTAAACTCTAGCGCCGGGACCATACCAGTATGGTGATACTCGTTAGTATGAAGGTAAGGGAACACAACACAAAGCGGGTTGAACTGGTTTAGAAATCAGCTCTAATGTTGGAAACAAACATCATGATGTCATCCAGGGTCACATGTATTTATTTTCTAAGTTGTAGTACAATATGTTACATACAGCAGGTTTTTAAAGGACCAAAGAGATTGGTTTGCGTCGTGTTTTCATTTTTGTAATGGAAAAAATATCCTGATACCGGATATATAATATCCTGATATCCTAATAACCTCCAGAGATAACACAACGAGAGCTGGTCAACATAACTTCCTATATAATGCAATATTTATTTATTTGAAGACACTCTGAAGCCCCAAACAAATGATCCGTAAACAAATATCCTAATTGCTCTGATATCACAATTACTTATAATTGTATGTTCAGTTGGAATTAAGTGTGTACATTTGAAATGAACAACATTACCCGTCCACCAACCAAAACATATTCACACTGAACCTCCCTCAGAACTTTTACTATCAGAGTCCTGGCCAGAAAATCACCATCTTGACATCGGCGTTCAACAAGGACACAGTAGGGCGATAGTAGTCGTCATTTCCAGCAGTACACTCACTGTGGAACCGTGTTAGAGGTTGATTAGTGTCCGTGGGTGTTCAGCTGAAGGTCGAAGTGACTCAACTGTTCAGTTAGCTAGCTCTGGGACGTTTTGCTCAGGCTAATGTACAAGAGGACCCGTCTTCAGAGTCACTCTCTTCATTCAATTCCCAGCTGACGTTTATGAAAGGCGTGTGATGTTGGAAACTTGCTGGGCATAGGTCACCTATATACTTGCCCATACTACAATGTTATGACATATAGGCATGTGATTATGTGGGGCCACTGGCAAGGCCAATCTTCTTCAGGGGCGCTGGTCCGTATCTGATGAAGCCTCTATATTCTGTACATTTAAAGGACGGAGGAAGACCCCCCTCTGCAGCGAGGCTACGGTCATGTGATTTACTCAACCACTCGACAAGCTGCATCTGGATGGAAAACATGCTGTTTTTATGCAAATAAACGCATCACAGTAACCACATAACCGCACTTCGTTTTGAATGAAGGGAAATGAATAACCGAGGATGTCCTTGGCGTGTTGTCTGGTTTGTGGGGGTTGTGCGACAACTCAAGGCAGGTTCCTGTTTGCGTGGGTATGTTTAATTTATACTCGTATTACGTGAAAGCTGTAAAATGCAGACTGCATTGTCACTGGTGTGTGACGGCCGTGAGATTTTCCATAATCACAGACAAAGGACAGCGTGAGAGGGCAGGAGAGAGAGAGAGAGAGAGAGAGGGCAAGAGGGAGAGAGAGAGGGCAAGATGGAGAGAGAGAGGGCAAGAGGGAGAGAGAGAGGGCAGGAGAGAGAGAAGGCAGGAGAGAGAGAGGGCAAGAGAGAGAGAGGGCAAGAGAGAGAGAGGGCAAGAGAGAGAGAGGGCAAGAGAGAGAGGGCAAGAGAGAGAGAGAGGGCAAGAGAGAGAGAGAGGGGGCAAGAGAGAGAGAGAGGGGGCAAGAGAGAGAGAGAGGGGGCAAGAGAGAGAGAGAGGGGGCAAGAGAGAGAGAGAGGGCAGGAGAGAGAGAGGGCAGGAGAGAGAGAGAGGGCAAGAGAGAGAGAGAGAGAGAGAGGGCAGGAGAGAGAGAGAGAGAGAGAGGGCGGGAGAGAGAGAGAGAGAGAGAGGGCAGGAGAGAGAGAGAGAGAGAGAGAGAGAGGGGGGGCAGGAGAGAGAGAGAGAGAGAGGGCAGGAGAGAGAGAGAGAGAGAGAGAGGGGGGGCAGGAGAGAGGGGGCAGGAGAGAGAGAGAGGGGGCAGGAGAGAGAGAGAGGGGGCAAGAGAGAGAGAGAGAGAGAGGGGGCAAGAGAGAGAGAGAGAGAGAGAGGGGGCAAGAGAGAGAGAGAGAGAGAGGGGGCAGGAGAGAGAGAGAGAGAGAGGGGGCAGGAGAGAGAGAGAGAGGGGGCAGGAGAGAGAGCGAGAGAGAGAGAGGGGGCAGGAGAGAGAGAGAGAGAGGGGGCAGGAGAGAGAGAGAGAGAGGGGGGGCAGGAGAGAGAGAGAGGGGGCAAGAGAGAGAGAGGGGGCAAGAGAGAGAGAGAGGGGGCAAGAGAGAGAGAGAGGGCAGGAGAGAGAGAGGGCAGGAGAGAGAGAGAGAGAGGGCAGGAGAGAGAGAGGGCAAGAGAGAGAGAGAGGGCAGGAGAGAGAGAGAGAGAGAGAGGGCAGGAGAGAGAGAGAGAGAGGGCAGGAGAGAGAGAGAGAGAGAGAGGGCAGGAGAGAGAGAGAGAGAGAGAGAGAGAGAGGGGTCAGGAGAGAGAGAGAGAGAGAGAGAGAGGGCAGGAGAGAGAGAGAGAGAGAGGGGGGGGGACAGGAGAGAGGGGGCAGGAGAGAGAGAGAGGGGGCAGGAGAGAGAGAGAGGGGGCAGGAGAGAGAGAGGGGGGGCAGGAGAGAGAGAGAGGGGGCAAGAGAGAGAGAGAGAGAGAGGGGGCAGGAGAGAGAGAGAGAGAGAGAGGGGGCAGGAGAGAGAGAGAGAGGGGGCAGGAGAGAGAGCGAGAGAGAGAGAGGGGGCAGGAGAGAGAGAGAGGGGGCAAGAGAGAGAGAGGGGGCAGGAGAGAGAGAGAGGGGGCAAGAGAGAGAGAGGGGGCAGGAGAGAGAGAGAGAGGGGGCAAGAGAGAGAGAGAGGGGGCAGGAGAGAGAGAGAGGGGGCAGGAGAGAGAGAGAGAGAGGGGGCAGGAGAGAGAGAGAGAGCGGTTTCAGCCATGAGCCCTCTGTCAGCTGAGAGAGAGGGCAGGAGAGAGAGAGAGAGGTTTCACCCATGAGCCCTCTGTCAGCTGAGAGAGAGGGCAGGAGAGAGCAGGAGAGAGAGAGAGAGAGAGAGGGCAGGAGAGAGAGAGGGCAGGAGAGAGCGAGAGAGAGAGGGGGCAGGAGAGCGAGAGAGAGAGAGAGGGCAGGAGAGCGAGAGAGAGAGAGGGCAGGAGAGCGAGAGAGAGAGGGCAGGAGAGCGAGAGAGAGAGGGCAGGAGAGAGCGAGAGAGAGATGACAGGAGAGAGAGAGAGAGATGGCAGGAGAGAGAGAGAGAGAGGGCAGGAGAGAGAGAGAGAGGGCAGGAGAGCGAGAGAGAGAGGGCAGGAGAGCGAGAGAGAGAGAGGGCAGGAGAGCGAGAGAGAGAGAGGGCAGGAGAGCGAGAGAGAGGGCAGGAGAGAGAGAGAGAGGGCAGGAGAGCGAGAGAGAGGGGGGGGCAGGAGAGAGAGAGAGGGGGGCAGGAGAGAGAGAGCGAGAGAGAGGGGGGGCAGGAGAGAGAGAGGGGGGGGCAGGAGAGAGAGAGAGAGCGGGCAGTGGAGAGAGAGAGAGAGCGGGCAGGGGAGAGAGAGAGAGAGAGAGAGCGGGCAGGAGAGAGGGCAGGAGAGAGAGAGAGTGGGCAGGAGAGAGAGAGAGAGAGAGAGCAATCCCTGTACCAGTACTCTGTCCCTCCCTCCCTATCCTGTCCCTCTCTCCCTACCCTGTCCCTCTCTCCCTACCCTGTCCCTCCCTACCCTGTCCCTCCCTACCCTGTCCCTCCCTCCCTACCCTGTCCCTCCCTACCCTGTCCCTCCCTCTCTCTCCTGTCCCTCCCTACCCTGTTCCTTCTTACCCTGTCCCTTCCTCCCTCTCTCTCCTGTCCCTCCCTACCCTGTCCCTCCCTACCTCCCTCCACCACCACCTGTCCTCCATTGCCTGTTCTGACACAAACCAGCCCCGGAAGGCCTAGCCCAGACCAGACCACACCAGGACCATGGCTGAAACAGTTGTCACTCAGTAGTGGCGGTCTCCCTTGGCGCTACACCCCTCCATTCCAACCTCCACCCCCCTTGGCCCCTGGCCCTGACACGGCCCAGACTAGCAACCCATTTCCGCCTCCTCCACAGGCCTGCTTCCTCACAAAAACTGAGGGGCTGAGGCTGGCTACGGCTCGGGGCTGGAGACGCACTGCTGGTGTATTTGACTAATTAAAACTAACGTCGGGGTTCAGTCGGGTGTGTGGAGAAACCTCCCCAGCTGATTGGACACAGGGAGGAGGGTGACAACAAACTCTTTCTTAGACTCACTCACTTTCCTCCCTCTCTTCATTCATGTGTTTGTGTTCATGCAATACACCTCCAATCTCTCTCTTTCTCTCTCTTCAATCGTTCTCTCTTTTGCTCTCTCTCACACACACACACACACACACACACACACACACACACACACACACACACACACACACACACACACACAGAGAGAGAGTTTATCTGCTCTCTCTCTCTGATGGCACCATGCTATGCAGGGTGTGGATTTATTCATTCTCCTGATCATCAGAGCAGCTCCAAGGTAAATAGTGGGTGTCAGAGATCCAATTTACCGTCCGGTTGTATTAACCATGCACCAGGCTCCTGGCCATGCCTGGGTAATGGGCCTCTAGCTGGGGAAATGACCGACCACAGCCCCCCTCTCCCCACTGGTCCTGGTAATGAATCTGCATGCGTGGGTGGGTAGGTGGTGGGCTCAAGCACATCTGGATGGGAATGAGGTGATAAATCAGCGTTTGCCCTCGGTGCCCGCCATGCGATGCTCCAGTCACTGAGCATGAAGGGCAGCTGAATGGCAGGGGATGAGGAGGAGGAGGTACGGAGCGTGTTCTGTTGTCCTCTATAGAGGCCGCAGGGAGAGACCATACTGTACACACAGTCCAGTTCACGATCTGATGGAAGTGGACTGTATCATCGTATACTAATACAAGAGATTTTATCATATTTTTGGTTGTTAAAATGTGATATCAGAGAAATTGTATATATATATATATATATATAAGGAGGATTTAGTATTTAATATGTATAGTATAATATAGGGATATATATGGTAAAGCTCTTGCCAAATGTATTTTGGATGAACACGACAGACCACAGCTAATTACACCGGCACAGATGTTCATAGTGGTCCTGACGGACTACCCCTGACACCCCAGGCTCACACACTTTGATCAATCACCTCCATTTAATCCTCCTGCTGGTCCTGTGCCAAGCTACTAGGCTAGCTAGAGCTAGCGGCTGCAAACACCACTCACATTCACGCCGCGGACAAATACTGAAAAGTGTTCTTATTTTGTGTCATCAACATTTCTATGCAAATCTGAAATCATCTTGTAAAAGTCCTCTTTAGTTCCCCTTCATCAAACAGTGATGCTGTGAAGACATTGGGTTAGCTAGCTAGCGCTTATCGCCATCTTGCCCTGACTCCCATTCCAGTGATGTAATGACTTGGGCTTTTCCTAGAACCCCTACATGCATTCTCTGGTATTTCAAGATCCTCTTAGTGACTGTAGGGCTTTGTCCCAAATGGCACCCTATTCTCCTAACAGTGCACTCCTTTTGACCAGGGCCCTATGTAGGGAATAGGGTACTATTTTGGGACACATCCTAGATCATCTGTTTGTAATCGATGGCCCAGTCTAATGGTCCCAGGAGTGGATCTACACTAAATAAAGAGGGAGGGACAGATCCCATTGTTCTCCTCAGATGTGAGAGGAGTGGGGGATCAAAGCTTGAGTGGCTTTGAGGGTCGGGGAGAGAAAGGGAGAGAGAAGGAAAGAGCTGGAAAAGAGAGGAAGGGGGAGGTAAGAGGCAGGGAGTCGGACTGGGGGAAAGTGAGAGTGAGAGAGTCGAACCAAAGGCCTGGGTTTTCTGACGCTCACATATCAACTGGCGTCGGTCGAGGCCTCGAGTCTAGGCCGGGAGATTTTCTCATACCTGTTAGAGATTAGGAACCATCTTCTTCTTTTTTTTACTACACTGGGATCCTCCACAAAAGCTGGAAGGTAGGATGGCAGGCAGAGGCTGGAGTATAGGTCTGATCTGAAATGACTTCCACTTCCCTATGTAGTGCCTGATTTCTGACCAGGGTATAAATAGGGGTCTGGTTAAAATAAGTGCACTACATAGGGAATAGGGTGCCATTTCACATGAATCCCAGGTATACAGTAAGTATAGTCCGAGTCTATGGGCTTCACTGAGGCGCTCTCTCTCTCTCTCTTTCTCTCTCTCTCGCTCTCTCTCTCTCTTGCTCTGTTCTGCTCACATAGTTCTCTGCTCTTCTCCACACTCACTCTCTCACACGCAGTCACACACAGTCAGATTGCACGGCGCAGCAGTCACTCACTTAACCTCTGTCTTTCCTGCCCAAGATATTTCTTTCTTTCTCTCGCTCTCTCTCAATTCAATTTCAATGTAAGGTTCTTTACTGGCATGGGAAACATATATGTTATCATTGCCAAAGCAAGTGTGGTTGGTAACAAACAAAAGTGAAATAAACCATTTAAACAGTAAACATTACACATTACACAAAAGTTCCAAAATAATAAAGACATTTCAAATATCATTATGTCTATATACAGTGTTGTAACAATGTGAAAATAGTTAAAGTACAAAAGGGAAAATAAATAAACATAAATATGAGTTGTATTTACAATGTATTGGGTTGTATTTACTCTCTCTCTCTGTAGCCCCATCTCACCTAGAGTACTCCTACACACACCTACCTCTGTTGCTGTATGTATTCTTTACTGTGTTGACCATACACTAGTACATCTCTCTGTCCTCCCAGCCCTGTGTTACCTTGACTCTGTGGCCCCTGATGTTGTCCAGAGCTGAGAGGCGGCGTCTCCTGTGACATTTATGGTCCTATATCTCTTAATTAGCGCCACCTAACCCGCCTGTCTGTCTCGCTCTCTTTCTCTCTGTTTCTCTCTCTCGCTCTGTTTCTCTTTCTCTCTCTCTCGCTCTGTTTCTCTCTCTCTCTCTCTCACTTTCTCTCTCTCTCTCTCTCTACCTCTTTCTCTCTCTCTCTCTTACCTCTTTCTCTCTCTCTCTCCTCTCTCTCTCTCTACCCTCCCCCTCTCTCTCTACCTCTACCTCTCTCTCTACCCCCTGCTCTCTCTCTCTCTACCCCTCTCTCTCTCTCTCTCTCTCTCTCTCTCTCTCTCTCTCTCTCTCTCTCTACTCCTCTCTCTCTCTACTCCTCTCTCTCTACCCCTCTCTCTACCCCCCTCTCTCTCTCTCTACCTCTCTCTACCCCTCTCTCTCTCTACACCTATCTCTTTCTCTGTCTCTCTCTACTTCTCTTTCTCTCTACCTCTCGCCAGGCTGTGGAGGCACAGATCAGGAGTTTTGGACAGACCCCATGTCAGCTGCTCATCGAGCCACACCCACCAAGGAGCTCCGCCATGCAGGTGGTGAGTCTCGCACACACGTACGTGGGCGCTCACACACAGGCTGACCACCATACCATGCCCAATATCGTGCCCAATACCGTACCCAATACCATGCCCAATACCGTGCCCAATACCGTGCCCAATACCATGCCCAATACCATGCCCTATACCATGCCCAATACCATGCCCAATACCATGCCCAATACCGTGCCCATTACCGTACACAATACCGTGCCCAATACATGCCCAATACCGTACCCAATACCGTACACAATACCATGCCCAATACCGTGCCCAATACCGTACACAATACCATGCCCAATACCGTGCCCAGTACCATGCCCAATACCGTACCCAATACCGTACACAATACCATGCCAAATACCGTGCCCAATACCGTGCCCTATACCATGCCCTATACCATGCCCAATACCGTACCCAATGCCATGCCCTATACCATGCCCAATACCATGCCCAATACCGTACCCAATACCATGCCCAATACCGTACCCAATACCATGCCCAATACCGTGCCCTATACCATGCCCAATACCGTGCCCAATACCATGCCCAATACCATGCCCAATGCCATGCCCAATGCCATGCCCAATACCGTAATCAATATCATGCCCTATACCATACCCAATACCATGCCCAATACCATACCCTATACCATGCCCTGTACCATGCCCTATACCGTACCCAATACCATGCCCAATACCATGCCCAATACCGTAAGCAATACCATGCCCTATACCGTACCCAATACCGTAATCAATACCATGCCCTATACCGTACCCAATACCATGCCCTATACCATGCCCAATACCGTACCCAATACCATGCCCAATACCGTGCCCAATACCGTACCCAATACCATGCCCTATACCATGCCCTATACCGTACCCAATACCATGCCCAGTACCATGCCCTATACCATGCCCTATACCGTACCCAAAACCGTGCCCAATACCGTGCCCAATACCGTACCCAAACCTTGCCCTATACCGTACCCAATACCATACCCAATACCATACCCAATACCATGCCCTATACCATGCCCAGTACCATACCCAGTACCGTACCCAGTACCGTACCCAGTACCGTGCCCAGTACCGTTCCCAGTACAGACCCATCTCCTCAGTAGTGTAGATAGAGGCTCAATGGAATAGCCTTGACTGACTGCTAGTATGTCAAACGACGGTCTCTGCTTTGACTCATACTAGCCCGTCTATAGTCTTTCCTCTCCCCACCATCATCCCTCCATCCTAACCCTGGGAAACGTAAGCTCTGGTTTTGAACCTGTCTCCTCTCGTCCTCAGAGAGGGGTGAGGTGTGATTCTATGTGAAGGGATGAGGTGTGATTTTGGGTGTAAGGAGGGCGGATGAGGGTGAATGGATTAGCGCTGTGGAAACATGGTCCTGAGCCAAACTCCCACTCCACACCTTAGACAGACAGACGAGGGGACCAGGGGAGAACCAGAGGGAGGAGGACCGGCTGGGAACAATGGCCCATAGGTGACAGGCTTTTAAGGAGCAGGAAGAGGGGGGGCTGCGGATGACGTGCCGACTTGAGCCCCCATTAGTGGGGTGGCCCTGTGGTGCTGACAGCTGGAGACCATTGGCACACACATATACACACACACACACACACACACACACACACACACACACACACACACACACACACAAACATTCACACATACACACACACATGCACAAACACACACACATGCACAAACACACACACAAACAAACACATACACACACACATACACAAACACACACACACATAGCGCTGCCCATATGCCACCCATGTTTACCAAACACCCCATTAGCTCCGCACCACATATCCAAATAATGCTACATTCATCCACAGGTTGGGAGTCTAGGGTTTCCCCCAGACCTGGGTGCAAATACTACTTGATTTCTTTCCAACACTGTTAGCGTTTGCCTGCCTGGAGTGCCAGGTGGGTGAGGTTTGCTCTTTTTGAGGGTAGATCAGCTTTAATATTTGCCGATAGAACCCACAATCTATCAAAGTAATTGTTTGCATAATTTCTAATCCCCCTAATTTAGTTTTTTTATTTCTTTATATTTTTCCGCCTACCATCCCTCCCTGATTAGAGTAAATTTAATGGAAAACAGTACTTCTACTGCTACTTACAGCTATTTTATCTCACATGACTATAGAAATAACTTTATATATATTCCTAATTTCCTCTCTCTGCAAGTGCTGGATTTTCACACAGCGTCCAATCCTCCATTAATTCTGATCTTAACTCCAACTAAAAGATTTACCCATCTTTTCCAGTATAATGGCATTTTATCATTTCCTTTTGAAATACATCCCTCACTGTGATGTGTTACGAGGGTCCTGACTCAAAGCGAGCCACCGATGGACAGTACCTGAAAAGATGTTCTGTTGATTCTGTTTCCTCCCCTTCTAATGTCTTAATGAAATCAGAAGTTGACTATCCTGGCCTGGCGTACAGTATACTATTAGTAACAGTGTATTAACTCTTCCACTCTCACAGTAGGACAATACAGTAGGACAGTACAGTAGGGTGTAGTACAGTAGGGTGCAGTAGGGTACAGTATACTATTAGTAACAGTGTATTAACTCTTCCACTCTCACAGTAGGACAGTACAGTAGGACAGTACAGTAGGGTGTAGTACAGTAGGGTGCAGTAGGGTACAGTATACTATTAGTAACAGTGTATTAACTCTTCCACTCTCACAGTAGGACAGTACAGTAGGACAGTACAGTAGGGTGTAGTACAGTAGGGTGCAGTAGGGTACAGTATACTATTAGTAACAGTGTATTAACTCTTCCACTCTCACAGTAGGACAGTACAGTAGGGTGTAGTACAGTAGGGTGCAGTAGGGTACAGTATACTATTAGTAACAGTGTATTAACTCATCCACTCTCACAGTAGGACAGTACAGTAGGACAGTACAGTAGGATGCGGTACAGTAGGGTGCAGTAGGGTACAGTATACTATTAGTAACAGTGTATTAACTCATCCACTCTCACAGTAGGACAGTACAGTAGGACAGTACAGTAGGATGCGGTACAGTAGGGTATGGTACAATACATTAGGGTGCAGTACAGTAGGGTACAGTGCAGTCCATTAGGGTGCAGTACAGTAGGGTGCAGTGCAGTACAGTAGGGTGCAGTGCAGTACAGTAGGGTGCAGTGCAGTACAGTAGGGTGCAGTACAGTAGGGTGCAGTACAGTACAGTAGGGTGCGGTACAGTAGGGTGCGGTGCAGTAGGGTGCGGTGCAGTACAGTAGGGTGCGGTACAGTAGGGTGCGGTACAGTAGGGTGCAGTGCAGTATAGTAGAGTACAGTGCAGTATAGTAGGGTGCAGTGAAGTATAGTAGGGTGCAGTGCAGTGCAGTACAGTAGGGTGCAGTGCAGTACAGTGAGGTACAGTAAGAGCTGCTAAGATGAGTAGAATAACGAGGGGAGAAATGGGGAGACACTTTCCTAGACAAATAAACGTGTGGTGGTTGAGCAGGGCCTCAATTCCCTGTGGTGAGACACACGTACGTACGGAAATCCATTGGAAACTCGACCCCACTACTGGAGCAGGAGGGCATATGAGTCCATCCTTTCAAGTGGTTAAAGGTGTCTTGTATGTAATTGTTTGGCCTCTCCGGTGGTGGTAGGTGGGCCTGGTGTGTTTGGACAGGTTTGACGTGTCCTAGACAGACTGATGTTCAGGGCCTTCCCCTTTCCATTCACACCAGCAGCAGATGAGGGACTTCTTTCTTTCTCTCTCGCTCGCTTTCTTTCCCTCTTTCTCTCTCTCTCGCTCTCTCTCTCTCTCGCTCTTCCTCTCTCTCGCTCTTCCTCTCTCTCTCTCGCTTTCCCTCTTCCTCTCTTCCTCTCTCTCCCTCTTTCTTTCTCTCTCTCTGACTCACCCCCATTAATCTCTTTACACCTCTCTTTGCTGTGTCCTTCTCCACCTTTGTTTTCCATCCCTCCCCCTGTCTGAGTGTAGTGTGGTGTCAGACTCTGGTCCTGACATGTCCCCCTGTCTGAGTGTAGTGTGGTGTCAGACTCCAGTCCTGACATGTCCCCCTGTCTGAGTGTAGTGTGGTGTCAGACTCCAGTCCTGACATGTCCCCCTGTCTGAGTGTAGTGTGGTGTCAGACTCTGGTCCTGACATGTCCCCCTGTCTGAGTGTAGTGTGGTGTCAGACTCTGGTCCTGACATGTCCCCCTGTCTGAGTGTAGTGTGGTGTCAGACTCCAGTCCTGACATGTCCCCCTGTCTGAGTGTAGTGTGGTGTCAGACTCCAGTCCTGGCATGTCTCCCTGTCTGAGTTTAGTGTGGTGTCAGACTCCAGTCCTGGCATGTCCTCCTGTCTGAGTTTAGTATGGTGTCAGACTCCAGTCCTGGCATGTCTCCCTGTCTGAGTTTAGTGTGGTGTCAGACTCCAGTCCTGGCATGTCTCCCTGTCTGAGTTTAGTGTGGTGTCAGACTCCAGTCCTGACATGTCCCCCTGTCTGAGTGTAGTGTGGTGTCAGACTCTTGTCCTGACATGTCCCCCTGTCTGAGTGTAGTGTGGTGTCAGACTCCAGTCCTGACATGTCTCCCTGTCTGAGTGTAGTGTGGTGTCAGACTCCAGTCCTGACATGTCTCCCTGTCTGAGTGTAGTGTGGTGTCAGACTCCAGTCCTGACATGTCCCCCTGTCTGAGTGTAGTGTGGTGTCAGACTCCAGTCCTGACATGTCCCCCTGTCTGAGTGTAGTGTGGTGTCAGACTCTGGTCCTGACATGTCCTCCTGTCTGAGTGTAGTATGGTGTCAGACTCCAGTCCTGACATGTCCCCCTGTCTGAGTGTGGTGTGGTGTCAGACTCCAGTCCTGGCATGTCCCCCTGTCTGAGTTTAGTGTGGTGTCAGACTCCAGTCCTGGCATGTCTCCCTGTCTGAGTTTAGTGTGGTGTCAGACTCCAGTCCTGGCATGTCTCCCTGTCTGAGTTTAGTGTGGTGTCAGACTCCAGTCCTGGCATGTCCTCCTGTCTGAGTTTAGTATGGTGTCAGACTCCAGTCCTGGCATGTCTCCCTGTCTGAGTTTAGTGTGGTGTCAGACTCCAGTCCTGGCATGTCTCCCTGTCTGAGTTTAGTGTGGTGTCAGACTCCAGTCCTGACATGTCCCCCTGTCTGAGTGTGGTGTCAGATTCCAGTCCTGTCATGTCCCCATGTTGGTGTTCAGTAATGACGTTGTCAAAGTATTCTAGTAGCCTGTTAAAACAACAGAGATTTACCTCAGTGTGCCTCTGACATTAAGCATGTTTAGTATGTTCCCCAGCTCACTACAAGCATCCTGCAAATGACTCCTCAGACTGAACAAATGGCACCCTATTTTATGTGGAGTGCACTTTTATTGACCAGAACCCTGATCAGAAGGAGTGCACTATGTAGAGGGAATAGGGTGCCATTTGGGACGCAAGATGAATAATGTGTGTGAGCCAAGCCAGTAAAAACAACTCTTATCAGTAGAAGTGAACTCACATGGTTTAAAGTGCGTGTCGGTGTCTTGACGAAGCTTGGCAGGAACAAATGTCAAATCTTATATGAAGATAAATACAAAATGGGACTTTTATTTGACCGTTTGTGGCGACTGATTGTTACCAATGATGAAAGTATCAAGTTCACTTCTGACCATTGTCATGTTAAAGAACATTTCCTGAAGAGAACTGAGCAAAGTCTGAGAGTTTTGAGGAAGAATGTTGACTTTTGTCATTGTTAAAAGATAGATAAATAATGTCTGGCGTGTACACGAGTCCTTATATTTAGAGGTTCAGTCCAAGTAACTGCTAGTAGCCTCTTGATTCATCACAGATGGTGTAGAATGTCAGACTTGAGGAGGACTCCAGTACCCAGCAGCCCTCACTGACAGGTTATTAATGGTGCCACATTTGATGAGGCATTACCATAGAGATAGATAGAGCACTATAGATGGCTATAACCAATCACAGACGCCATAATGTAACACAGATACAAAGATGAGTCCTCTATCTGTATGGGCATTACAGTGTTAGGGAGGGAGCACTGTAACACTGCTAACACGGGGAGTTCCACAGAGGAGTTTTGGTGTGCAAGGGTATTTCACACACACACTATACACACACACTATACACTATACCAATCCTGTGGATTTTTCTCCTCTTACGTTTGGTTTGTTCGTTTGTTTGTCTTCCGTTTTAATAGTGACTTGTTGGTTCATCCTTAGTATTGACACAAACTTTGTCTTTAAGAAATAGTTTTCTTGTGTCTGTTTTTCTTGCCCTGACTTCTAATCGATGTTGTCATGTGAATAATGGTACTCTGTTTTTAGTACCTCAGCTTTTCTCCAGCTGGCCTCCTTCCCTATCTGTAGCTTTTCTCCAGCTGGCCTCCTTCCCTATCTGTAGCTTTTCTCCAGCTGGCCTCCTTCCCATCTGTAGCTTTTCTCCAGCTGGCCTCCTTCCCTATCTGTAGCTTTTCTCCAGCTGCCCTCCTTCCCTATCTGTAGCTTTTCTCCAGCTGGCCTCCTTCCCTATCTGTAGCTTTTCTCCAGCTGGCCTCCTTCCCTATCTGTAGCTTTTCTCCAGCTGGCTTCCTTCCATATCTGTAGCTTGGCCTCTGAGTGCTGCAACTCCATGCTAGCTTCCCAGCTAACTTTCTCTCTGTCCTTCTCCTCCCTTCCCTCTCTCTCTCTCTCTCTCTCTCTCTCTCTCTCTCTCTCTTTTCTGTGTGCTGCTGCTCCTGCTGTTCCCTCTCCTCCTCCGCTGCTCCATCCCTCGTTCGCTCCTGCTCTTCGTCTGTGGATCTATCCATCCTCCTCTCCCTCCTTCCGTCCATCCGTCCGTTGATCTGTCCATCACCACCAGTATGTCCTCCTGCAGAGCCCGTTGATGTTCACGGAGCAGATGCAGCAGGATGTCATCATGGTGTTGAAGTTCCCCAGCAACTCTCCCGTGGCCCACGTGGCCGCCAACACCCAGCCGGGCCTCGCCGCGCCCGCCATCATCACCGTCACCGCCAACCGCCTCTTCGCCGTCAACAAGTGGCACGGCCTGTCCGGTAAGAGGGGGATTGTAGGAAATGGAGTCTAAAGTAGGATTATCTTGTAGAGGTCAGCAGGATTATTTTTTAAAACCTTTATGTAACAAGTCAGTTAAGAACAAATTCTTGTTTTACAATGGCGGCCTAACCCGGCCAAACCCTCCCCTAACCCGGACGACGCTGGAACAATTGTGCGCCACCCTATGGCTTGAAATGTACGTTTAACCAATTCATTGAAATTCAACTCATATGTAGGATATGAGATCAAGGATATACTATTTTTTTAATCAAGTCTGATTTCATAAAGCACGTCAAGGACCGGTACACAGAGTAGAGTGTTTTGGAGCACACAGTTGAGGACAACACGTTTGTCCACACACAGCATCGTATCCAAAGGCCTTCAGTCAGTATTTATCTGTGTATCTCAACGAGAGCAGCCAATAGGCTTGTCTCTCATCTTCCCAGGACAGGACGTTGATTTCTGAGACAGTTGAGCGGTCCTCCTAAAAGGCAGGATCAAATGTGACACGTGCACTCTGCCAGCGTTAGGTTTCCCTTCCACTTTGATGCATCAAGACCTCACTCCTCATGGTTTATTTATTAAACATCAACCCTGCTGTGGAATAACAGGGAAGGGGATATGGGATGAAGTCTGACGTTAGGAAACTCAAAGACAATAAAGATGTGTAGATCTCATTTTGTTTTGATGAGTGGATTTCATGTGATATTGTTTGTGGTTAGATCTTGAATTGTGATATTAGTGTTATTTGAACTTGTTTATGGCACAAATCTGTATTATTAGAGGATGTTCAGATGTAAGGATTCACGATATTCTGTTATAAACTTGGTTATGTATTACTATGTGTTATCAGAGTCTATTTGGAGCCACAAAAAATGGTTTTACAGCTAAATGTAACTCTTGTGAGAGCGCTCTGGGGGACAATAGGCTTTGAGTGTGGCAAATTACATTTTAGCATCTCCCATATGGAACAGAAGCCAAAGTACTCCACAGGGCCAAATCACTGATATTAAACCCATCCTTCTTTCTGCATCCCACTCATTCCTTCCTCCCACACCACTCTTTTCGTCTCTCTCTCTCTCTCCTCTCTCTCTCTCTCTATCTCTCTCTCCTCTCTCTCTCTCTCAGGTCATCAAGGCTCCTCTGTGCAGGACCAGCAGTACCAACTACCCGTGGAAATAGACCCCCTGATAGGTATGCCACTTGTGTCTGTGTTTGTATGTTGGTGTGTGCTCAAACGTGTGTGTCTCTCTGTCTGTGTGTGTCTCTGGGATTCATTGTGATGGCCCAAGGCAGTGTCCCTGGCCAGTAGCTTGCTGTTGTTTCCCAGCCTCTGCCCACCAACAGCCCCCCCCCTCCACTCTGCTCTCTCCTCTGCTAAACCATTTGCATGCAAATTGGAATGCAATGAGCTGTGGCCTGGACTGGTATTTCATCATCAACCTCTCCCCCTCTCCTCTATCTCTCTCTCTCCATCTCTCTCTTTCTCTCTCTCACAGTTTTTCTTACTCTCTCTCTCTGGTTTAATTTGAGCGGGGGAAAGGATCTGTGTCAGTATAAATGAATATGAATGCGGTAATAATGTGTGATTGAGAATGCGCGGCGGGCGGATGTCAGGACAATATGGGCGCCTCTCATCACTCACGACTTGTTGATGAGGAGGCGAGCAGAGCAGCGGAGCGTTAGTGATGTATAGGATACACTGTCTGGGATAGAGTGGTCAGAGACAGAGCTCTAGTAATGTATAGGATACACTGTCTGGGAGAGAGTGGTCAGAGACAGAGCTCTAGTGATGTATAGGATACACTGTCTGGGAGAGAGTGGTCAGAGACAGAGCTCTAGTAATGTATAGGATACACTGTCTGGGAGAGAGTGGTCAGAGACAGAGCTCTTTCTCTCTCTCCTTTATTGTTCTCTCTCTCCCCTTGTTTTCTCTCATTCTTCCTCTCTCTGTTGCTCTCTTGACCTCGCAAATGTTCTCTCTCCTTTTCTTCTCTCTCTCTCTGTCTCGTTCTCTCTCTCTGTCTCGTTCTCTCTCTCTGTCTCGTTCTCTCTCTCTGTCTCGTTCTCTCTCTCTGTCTCGTTATCTCTCTGTCTCTCTCTCTGTCTCGTTCTCTCTCTCTGTCTCGTTCTCTCTCTCTGTCTCGTTCTCTCTCTCTGTCTCGTTCTCTTTCTCTCGTTCTCTCTCTGTCTCGTTCTCTCTCTCTGTCTCGTTCTCTGTCTCGTTCTCTCTCTCTGTCTCGTTCTCTCTCTCTGTCTCGTTCTCTGTCTCTCGTTCTCTCTTTCTCTGTCTCGTTCTCTCTCTCTGTCTCGTTCTCTCTCTCTGTCTCGTTCTCTGTCTCTCGTTCTCTCTCTGTCTCGTTCTCTCTCTGTCTCGTTCTCTCTCTCTGTCTCGTTCTCTCTCTCTGTCTCTCGTTCTCTCTCTCTGTCTCGTTCTCTCTCTCTGTCTCGTTCTCTCTCTCTCTCTCGTTCTCTCTCTCTGTCTCGTTCTCTGTCTCGTTCTCTCTCTCTGTCTCGTTCTCTCTCTCTGTCTCGTTCTCTCTCTCTGTCTCGTTCTCTCTCTCTGTCTCGTTCTCTCTCTCGTCCAAACACACGTTTCCTCTAACGGCTGTCTAGTTAAAATGTCATTCCCAGCAGCTCATCTCCATCCAGATCCATTTCTCCCCTTTTATGACCCTCTTTTTTTATATACTGTGTGTGTGTCGTATCAAATCAACTTTGATTTGCTTTGTAAACAACAGGTGTGGACTAGTGAAATGTTTACTTACGGGCCCTTCCCAACAATGCAGAGAGAAAGAAAATAGAGAAATAATAGAAAAGTAAAACCCGTAATAATAAAAGTTATAATAAATACAATAACTTGTTGTGCAGGGGTACGAGGTAATTGAGGTAGATATCTACATATAACCAAGAATAAAGTGACAGATAGTAAACAGTACCAGTTGATATGCAGGGTACGAGGTAATTGAGGTAGATATCTACATATAACCAAGAATAAAGTGACAGATAGTAAACAGTACCAGTTGATATGCAGGGGTACGAGGTAATTGAGGTAGATATCTACATATAACCAAGAATAAAGTGACAGATAGTAAACAGTACCAGTTGATATGCAGGGTACGAGGTAATTGAGGTAGATATCTACATATAACCAAGAATAAAGTGACAGATAGTAAACAGTACCAGTTGATATGCAGGGGTACGAGGTAATTGAGGTAGATATCTACATATAACCAAGAATAAAGTGACAGATAGTAAACAGTACCAGTTGATATGCAGGGGTACGAGGTAATTGAGGTAGATATCTACATATAACCAAGAATAAAGTGACAGATAGTAAACAGTACCAGTTGATATGCAGGGTACGAGGTAATTGAGGTAGATATCTACATATAACCAAGAATAAAGTGACAGATAGTAAACAGTACCAGTTGATATGCAGGGGTACGAGGTAATTGAGGTAGATATCTACATATAACCAAGAATAAAGTGACAGATAGTAAACAGTACCAGTTGATATGTAGGGGTACGAGGTAATTGAGGTAGATATCTACATATAACCAAGAATAAAGTGACAGATAGTAAACAGTACCAGTTGATATGCAGGGGTACGAGGTAATTGAGGTAGATATCTACATATAACCAAGAATAAAGTGACAGATAGTAAACAGTACCAGTTGATATGCAGGGGTACGCGGCAATTGAGGTAGATATCTACATATAACCAAGAATAAAGTGACAGATAGTAAACAGTACCAGTTGATATGCAGGGGTACGAGGTAATTGAGGTAGATATTTACATATAACCAAGAATAAAGTGACAGATAGTAAACAGTACCAGTTGATATGTAGGGGTACGAGGTAATTGAGGTAGATATCTACATATAACCAAGAATAAAGTGACAGATAGTAAACAGTACCAGTTGATATGCAGGGTACGAGGTAATTGAGGTAGATATCTACATATAACCAAGAATAAAGTGACAGATAGTAAACAGTACCAGTTGATATGTAGAGGTACGAGGTAATTGAGGTAGATATTTACATATAACCAAGAATAAAGTGACAGATAGTAAACAGTACCAGTTGATATGCAGGGTACGAGGTAATTGAGGTAGATATCTACATATAACCAAGAATAAAGTGACCGTAAACAGTAACAGCAGCATATGTGATGAGACAAAAGAGTTGGTACAAAAAGGGTCAATGCAGACCGTCCAGGTAGCTATTGATTACTATTTAACTATTTAACGGTCTTATGGCTTGGGGATAGAAGCTGTTCAGGTTCCTGTTGGTTCCAGACTTGGTGCATCGGTGCCGCTTGCTGTGCGGTAGCAGAGAGAACATGCTATGACTTGGGTGGTTGGAGACTTTGACCATTTTTAGGGCCTTCCTCTGACACCGCCTGGTATAGAGGCCCTGGATGGCAGGGAGCTCGGCCCCAGTGACGGACTGGGCCGTCGGCACTACCCTCTGTAGAGCCTTGCGGTTGGATGCCAAGCATATGCCGTACCAAGTTGTGATGCAGCCAGTCAAGATGCTCTCAATGGTGCAGCTGTAGAAGTTTTTGAGAATGTGGGGACCCATGCCAAATCTTTTCATCCTCCTGAGGGGGAAGAGGTGTTGTCGCCCCCCCCCCTCCCCCCATGACTGTGTTGGTGTGTGCGGACCATGATAGATCCTTAGTGATGTGAACACAGAGGGACTTGAAGCTCTCGCCCTGCTCCACTGAAGCCCCGTCCATGTGAATGGGGGCGTGCTCGTCCCTTCGTTTCCTGTAGTCCACGATCAGTTCCTTGGTCTTACTGATGTTGAGGGAGAGGTTGTTGTTCTGGCACCACACTGCTAAGTGTCTGACCTCCTCCCTATAGGCTGTCTGATCATAGTCTGTGATCAGGCCTACCAATGTTGTGTCGTTGGCAAACTCACCAACTGGGACGGCCCGTCAGGAAGTCCAGGATCCAGTGTTCGGTTCCAGGGTTCTTAGCTTAGTGATGAGCTTGGAGGGCACTATGGTGTTGAACGCTGAGCTGTTGTCAATGAACAGCACTATCACATACAGTGCCTTGCGAAAGTATTCGGCCCCCTTGAACTTTGCGACCTTTTGCCACATTTCAGGCTTCAAA
This sequence comes from Oncorhynchus clarkii lewisi, assembly GCF_045791955.1. Classification (NCBI taxonomy): domain Eukaryota; kingdom Metazoa; phylum Chordata; class Actinopteri; order Salmoniformes; family Salmonidae; genus Oncorhynchus; species Oncorhynchus clarkii. The sequence goes on from NC_092156.1 coordinate 65,898,970, forward strand.
CATAAAGATATAAAACTGTATTTTTTTCTGAAGAATCAACAACAAGTGGGACACAATCATGACGTGGAAGGACATTTATTGGATATTTCAAACTTTTTTAACAAATCAAAAACTGAAAAATTGGGCGTGCAAAATTATTCAGCCTCTTTACTTTCAGTGCAGCAAACTCTCTCCAGAAGTTCAGTGAGGATCTCTGAATGATCCAATGTTGACCTAAATGACTAATGATGATAAATACAATCCACCTGTGTGTAATCAAGTCTCCGTATAAATGCACCTGCACTGTGATAGTCTCAGAGGTCCGTTAAAAGCGCAGAGAGCATCATGAAGAACAAGGAACACACCAGGCAGGTCCGAGATACTGTTGTGAAGAAGTTTAAAGCCGGATTTGGATACAAAAAGATTTCCCAAGCTTTAAACATCCCAAGGAGCACTGTGCAAGCGATGATATTGAAATGGAAGGAGTATCAGACCACTGCAAATCTACCAAGACCTGGCCGTCCCTCTAAACTTTCAGCTCATACAAGGAGAAGACTGATCAGAGATGCAGCCAAGAGGCCCATGATCACTCTGGATGAACTGCAGAGATCTACAGCTGAGGTGGGAGACTCTGTCCATAGGACAACAATCAGTCGTATATTGCACAAATCTGGCCTTTATGGAAGAGTGGCAAGAAAAAAGCCATTTCTTAAAGATATCCATAGAAAGTGTTGTTTAAAGTTTGCCACAAGCCACCTGGGAGACACACCAAACATGTAGAAGAAGGTGCTCTGGTCAGATGAAACCAAAATTGAACTTTTTGGCAACAATGCAAAACGTTATGTTTGGTGTAAAAGCAACACAGCTGAACACACCATCCCCACTGTCAAACATGGTGGTGGCAGCATCATGGTTTGGGCCTGCTTTTCTTCAGCAGGGACAGGGAAGATGGTTAAAATTGATGGGAAGATGGATGGAGCCAAATACAGGACCATTCTGGAAGAAAACCTGATGGAGTCTGCAAAAGACCTGAGACTGGGACGGAGATTTGTCTTCCAACAAGACAATGATCCAAAACATAAAGCAAAATCTACAATGGAATGGTTCAAAAATAAACATATCCAGGTGTTAGAATGGCCAAGTCAAAGTCCAGACCTGAATCCAATCGAGAATCTGTGGAAAGAACTGAAAACTGCTGTTCACAAATGCTCTCCATCCAACCTCACTGAGCTCAAGCTGTTTTGCAAGGAGGAATGGGAAAAAATGTCAGTCTCTCGATGTGCAAAACTGATAGAGACATACCCCAAGCGACTTACAGCTGTAATCGCAGCAAAAGGTGGCGCTACAAAGTATTAACTTAAGGGGGCTGAATAATTTTGTACGCCCAATTTTTCAGTTTTTGATTTGTTAAAAAAGTTTGAAATATCCAATAAATGTCGTTCCACTTCATGATTGTGTCCCACTTGTTGTTGATTCTTCACAAAAAAATACAGTTTTATATCTTTATGTTTGAAGCCTGAAATGTGGCAAAAGGTCGCAAAGTTCAAGGGGGCCGAATACTTTCGCAAGGCACTGTAGGTGTTCATCTTGTCCAGGTGGAAAAGGGCAGTGTGGAGTCCAATAGAGATTGTGTCTTCTGTGGATCTGTTGGGTTGGTATGCAAATTTGAGTGGGTCCAGGGTGTCTAGAATGATGGTGTTGATGTGAGCCATGACCAGCCTTTCAAAGCATTTCATTGCTACAGATGTGAGTCCTATGGGGCGATAGTCATTTATACAGGTTACTATGGTGATCATAGGCACAGGGACTATGGTCGTCTTCTTGAAACATGTAGGTATTACAGACTGGGCCCGGGAGAGGTTGAAAATCAAATCAAATCAAATTTATTTATATAGCCCTTCGTACATCAGCTGATATCTCAAAGTGCTGTACAGAAACCCAGCCTAAAACCCCAAACAGCAAGCAATGCAGGTGTAGAAGCACGGTGGCTAGGAAAAACTCCCTAGAAAGGCCAAAACCTAGGAAGAAACCTAGAGAGGAACCAGGCTATGTGGGGTGGCCAGTCCTCTTCTGGCTGTGCCGGGTGGAGATTATAACAAAACATGGTCAAGATGTTCAAATGTTCATAAATGACCAGCATGGTCGAATAATAATAAGGCAGAATAGTTGAAACTGGAGCAGCAGCACAGTCAGGTGGACTGGGGACAGCAAGGAGTCATCATGTCAGGTATTCCTGGGGCATGGTCCTATGGCTCAGGTCCTCCGAGAGAGAGAAAGAAAGAGAGAATTAGAGAGAGCATATGTGGGATGGCCAGTCCTCTTCTGGCTGTGCCGGGTGGAGATTATAACAGAACATGGCCAAGATGTTCAAATGTTCATAAATGACCAGCATGGTCGAATAATAATAAGGCAGAACAGTTGAAACTGGAGCAGCAGCACAGCCAGGTGGACTGGGGACAGCAAGGAGTCATCATGTCAGGTAGTCCTGGGGCATGGTCCTAGGGCTCAGGTCCTCCGAGAGAGAGAAAGAGAGAAGGAGAGAATTAGAGAACGCACACTTAGATTCACACAGGACACCGAATAGGACAGGAGAAGTACTCCAGATATAACAAACTGACCCTAGCCCCCCGACACATAAACTACTGCAGCATAAATACTGGAGGCTGAGACAGGAGGGGTCAGGAGACACTGTGGCCCCATCCGAGGACACCCCCGGACAGGGCCAAACAGGAAGGATATAACCCCACCCACTTTGCCAAAGCACAGCCCCCACAACACTAGAGGGATATCTTCAACCACCAACTTACCATCCTGAGACAAGGCTGAGTATAGCCCACAAAGACCTCCGCCACGGCACAACCCAAGGGGGGGGGGGGGGGGGGGGGGGGGCAGTGAAGACACTTGTCAGCTCTGAGTATGCGTTCTGGTAGTCCGTCTGGCCCTGCAGCCTTGAGTGTTAATTAACCTTTTTAAGGTCTTACTCACATTGGCTATGGCTCTCATGCATGGTTCAGTGTTGCTTGCCTCTATACACTTATTACTGATGTGACTGATGTGGTAAACTCCTACTGGAACATATTCCAGTCTGTGCTAGCGAATGCACGGCCGATTCTATCTCTGCCACTCACTCACAGCTCTGTTTTGTCATTTTTCAGCACCAGCCCACACGCTCCACATCACATGTATCATGCGTGTGGTGAGGGGATATTTTCTTAACGTGTCATTTATGTATTTATACTTCTCACATTCCACAAGGAGCTTCAGTTTAAACACAGTAAATTGTATTTGGCTGGTGGGGCGGCCGTGGCGGGGGAAAATGTTGATAATTGGTTGAAGTATTCCTCAGACTTGGCGTGCTGGTCTCTGTCAGGGATGCCTTGGGCCGGACCCTCACCTGTTCATCTTGAGTTAGAGCAGAAGAGAGAGAAAGAAAGCCTGAGAGAAAGGGAGGATTAAGTTACAGAAGTCTAGAACCTAATGTGCCTGTTTGTTCCCTGGACACAGATTAAGTCTAGTCCTGGACTAAAAAATATTGATAATGATTTAGGATTCGACTTAATCTTTGTCCGGGAAACTGGCGCAGCATATCTTAATATCTAACCGACTACAAAGCACTTCATGATAGATGGCTACGTCTGCAAGGCCAAGGAAATGCATCAGTCCAAAACAGACATGGCCCTGCCTTTGTTTTAGCCTGTTATTTCTTTTGTCTTTTCTCTCTCTCTCTATCTCTCCCACTCACTCTCACTCACTCACTCTCACACACACACTCACACACACACACACACACACACACACAAACCTCCAACTCAGCGATAAGGGGCCAAAGTGGATTTAATTTATGTTGTCCTGACTATGCGTGGCTCCTCTCCTCTTCTTAGCTATTGGAAGTCTCTTCTCCTTCTGGGGAGAGAGAGAATATGCACGCTCATCGTTACTCAAACTCTTAGGCCCAGTGGAAAATGTGAAACCCTTGTAAACGCCACGTCCTAGATGTTTTATGTATTCCCTCACAAATCAAAATGGTGGTGCTGCTGCCGTGGCGACGAACGTGCGGTAGCTCCAGTAATGGTCTGATGTCTTTGTGAAAACGATTAACGCGGAGATATCGTAAAGGAAAACCATCAGATTTTATACAATACATTTTTCCTCAGACTTACATGCTTTACTTAATGAATTACATTTGTCTGTATTTCTATCCTCTTCCTCACCTCCCCCTGTCCCCTCCTCCCTACCCCTCTCTCCCTCCACCATCCCTCCCTCCCTCTCTACCTGCCCATCCTCCTCCCTCGCTCCCTCCCCTCCCTCCCTCTCTCCCTCCCCCTCCCTCCCACTCCCCCTCCCTCCCTCTCTCCCTCCCCCCTCCCTCCCTCTCTCCCTCCCCGTCTCCCTCTCTCTCTCTCCCTCCCCGTCTCCCTCTCTCTCTCTCCCTCCCCGTCTCCCTCTCTCTCTCTCCCTCCCCGTCCCCCTCTCTCTCTCTCCCTCCCCGTCCCCCTGTCTCTCTCCCTCCCCGTCCCCCTGTCTCTCTCCCTCCCCGTCCCCCTGTCTCTCTCCCTCCCCGTCCCCCTCTCTCTCTCCCTCCCCGTCCCCCTCCCTCCTTCTCTCTATCCCTCCCCCATCCCCCTCCCTCCTTCTCCCCTCCCTCCCTCTCTCCCTCCTTCTCCTCCCCCCTCATCCTTCCACCTCCCTCCTCCTCTCCTTCCCCTCTCCAGCCAGTAACGTGGGGACCCACCGTCGTCAGATCACAGACCTGTTGGACCAGAGCATTCACATCCACTCTCAGTGTTTCATCATCACTGCAGACAACCGCTTCATCCTGCTCTGTGGCTTCTGGGACAAGAGCTTCCGCGTCTATTCCACTGACTCAGGTACAGCCTTTACAAATTTGCTTTACCGAGTTCTATATAGGCAACTGACCTAGGTACATCCTTTATTGTAGAGTGACTTCAGAGTCCTATTCACTCCACTGCCCTTATGCATATGTTCATTAAGACTTCGATATAGTCATCTGACCCAGGCACAGTCTTTATACTTATTTCCCCTACAGATTCTTATTATCTTCTCTGACTCAGGTACAGCCCTGACAACATATGAGCACTGTGTATATCACTGACTCAGAATCAGTACTTATTCTAGAATCTAGAGCAACTTCAGAGTCTCATTATTCACTCCCCTTCACCCCATCAGAGCCCCGTGTTCTCAACTGATTCAGCCTTTACTACACAGCTCCATCTGAGTCCTGTGTGCTTCACTGACTCAGGAACAGCCTTTTTGTATTTTGCTCTACCACAAATCAAATGTATTTATAAAGCCCTTTTTACATCAGCAGATGTCACAAAGTGCTTATACAGAAACCCAGCCTAAAACTCCAAACAGCAAGCAATGCAGATGTAGCAATGCACCCCTTCTGAGTGCTCTGTAGTCAACTGAACCAGGCACAGCCGTTCAAATATAGTTCCATCAGAGGCCTGTATTCTCCCTGACCCGATTACAGCCCTTATTCTAGAGCGTCTTTCAGTGTCCTATTAACTTCACCATTCATTTCACAGCCCCTAATCATCGGCCCTTCCACAAGACACCTAATCCATCAGGTACAGCCTTTATAGTAGGTGTAGGTATAGCCCCATTAGAGCCATGTTTACTGTACTGACCCAGGTACAGCCTTTATAGTAGGTGTAGGTATAGCCCCATTAGAGCCATGTTTACTGTACTGACCCAGGTACAGCCTTTATTGTAGGTGTAGGTATAGCTCCATTAGAGCCCTGTTTACTCTACTGACCCAGGTACAGCTTTTATAGTAGGTGTAGGTATAGCCCCATTAGAGCCATGTTTACTGTACTGACCCAGGTACAGCCTTTATAGTAGGTGTAGGTATAGCCCCATTAGAGCCCTGTTTACTGTACTGACCCAGGTACAGCCTTTATAATAAGCATAGGTATATAAGCATAGGTATAGCCTCTATCCTCCAGCTCCATACGTCCCCGGCTACGTCTCTGTCCCCCGGCTACGTCTCTGTCCCCCGGCTCCGTCTCTGTCCCCCGGCTCCGTCTCTGTCCCCCGGCTCCGTCTCTGTCCCCCGGCTCCGTCTCTGTCCCCCGGCTACGTCTCTGTCCCCCGGCTACGTCTCTGTCCCCCGGCTACGTCTCTGTCCCCCGGCTCCGTCTCTGTCCCCCGGCTCCGTCTCTGTCCCCCGGCTCCGTCTCTGTCCCCCGGCTCCGTCTCTGTCCCCCGGCTCCGTCTCTGTCCCCCGGCTCCGTCTCTGTCCCCCGGCTCCGTCTCTGTCCCCCGGCTCCGTCTCTGTCCCCCGGCTACGTCTCTGTCCCCCGGCTACGTCTCTGTCCCCCGGCTACGTCTCTGTCCCCCGGCTACGTCTCTGTCCCCCGGCTACGTCTCTGTCCCCCGGCTACGTCTCTGTCCCCCGGCTACGTCTCTGTCCCCCGGCTACGTCTCTGTCCCCCGGCTACGTCTCTGTCCCCCGGCTACGTCTCTGTCCCCCGGCTACGTCTCTGTCCCCCGGCTCCGTCTCTGTCCCCCGGCTCCGTCTCTGTCCCCCGGCTCCGTCTCTGTCCCCCGGCTCCGTCTCTGTCCCCCGGCTCCGTCTCTGTCCCCCGGCTCCGTCTCTGTCCCCCGGCTCCGTCTCTGTCCCCCGGCTCCGTCTCTGTCCCCCGGCTCCGTCTCTGTCCCCCGGCTCCGTCTCTGTCCCCCGGCTCCGTCTCTGTCCCCCGGCTCCGTCTCTGTCCCCCGGCTCCGTCTCTGTCCCCCGGCTACGTCTCTGTCCCCCGGCTACGTCTCTGTCCCCCGGCTACGTCTCTGTCCCCCGGCTACGTCTCTGTCCCCCGGCTACGTCTCTGTCCCCCGGCTACGTCTCTGTCCCCCGGCTACGTCTCTGTCCCCCGGCTACGTCTCTGTCCCCCGGCTACGTCTCTGTCCCCCGGCTACGTCTCTGTCCCCCGGCTACGTCTCTGTCCCCCGGCTACGTCTCTGTCCCCCGGCTCCGTCTCTGTCCCCCGGCTCCGTCTCTGTCCCCCGGCTCCGTCTCTGTCCCCCGGCTACGTCTCTGTCCCCCGGCTCCGTCTCTGTCCCCCGGCTCCGTCTCTGTCCCCCGGCTCCGTCTCTGTCCCCCGGCTCCGTCTCTGTCCCCCGGCTACGTCTCTGTCCCCCGGCTACGTCTCTGTCCCCCGGCTACGTCTCTATTTATCCCAGCTCCATCTCTATATATTCTGTATATCCCAGCTCCATCTCTATATATTCTGTATATCCCAGCTCCATCTCTATATATTCTGTATATCCCAGCTCCATCTCTATATATTCTGTATATCCCAGCTCCATCTCTATATATTCTGTATATCCCAGCTCCATCTCTATATATTCTGTATATCCCAGCTCCATCTCTATATATTCTGTATATCCCAGCTCCATCTCTATATATTCTGTATATCCCAGCTCCGTCTCTATATATTCTGTATATCCCAGCTCCGTCTCTATATATTCTGTATATCCCAGCTCCGTCTCTATATATTCTATATATCCCGGCTCCATCTCTATATATCCCGGCTCCATCTCTATATATTCTGTATATCCCGGCTCCATCTCTATATATTCTGTATAGCCCGGCTCCGTCTCTATATATCCCAGCTCCGTCTCTATATATCCCGGCTCCGTCTCTATATATTCTATATATCCCGGCTCCATCTCTATATATCCCAGCTCCGTCTCTATATATTCTGTATATCCCAGCTCCATCTCTATATATTCTGTATATCCCGGCTCCATCTCTATATATTCTATATATCCCAGCTCCGTCTCTATATATTCTGTATATCCCAGCTCCGTCTCTATATATTCTGTATATCCCAGCTCCGTCTCTATATATTCTGTATATCCCAGCTCCGTCTCTATATATTCTGTATATCCCAGCTCCATCTCTATATATTCTGTATATCCCGGCTCCGTCTCTATATATCCCGGCTCGGTCTCTATATATCCCGGCTCCGTCTCTATATATCCCGGCTCCGTCTCTATATATCCCAGCTCCATCTCTATATATCCCGGCTCCGTCTCTATATATCCCAGCTCCATCTCTATATATCCCGGCTCCATCTCTATATATTCTGTATATCCCAGCTCCATCTCTATATATTCTGTATATCCCAGCTCCGTCTCTATATATTCTGTATATCCCAGCTCCATCTCTATATATTCTGTATATCCCAGCTCCGTCTCTATATATTCTGTATATCCCAGCTCCATCTCTATATATTATGTATATCCCAGCTCCGTCTCTATATATTCTGTATATCCCAGCTCCATCTCTATATATTCTGTATATCCCAGCTCCATCTCTATATATTATGTATATCCCAGCTCCGTCTCTATATATCCCGGCTCCGTCTCTATATATCCCAGCTCCGTCTCTATATATCCCGGCCCCGTCTCTGTATATCCCGGCTCCGTCTCTATATATCCCGGCTCCGTCTCTATATATCCCGGCTCCGTCTCTATATATCCCAGCTCCGTCTCTATATATCCCGGCTCCGTCTCTATATATCCCGGCTCCGTCTCTATATATCCCGGCCCCGTCTCTGTATATCCCGGCTCCGTCTCTATATATCCCAGCTCCGTCTCTGTATATCCCGGCTCCGTCTCTATATATCCCGGCTCCATCTCTATATATTATGTATATCCCAGCTCCGTCTCTATATATCCCGGCTCCGTCTCTATATATCCCGGCTCCGTCTCTATATATCCCGGCTCCGTCTCTATATATCCCGGCTCCATCTCTATATATTATGTATATCCCAGCTCCGTCTCTATATATCCCGGCTCCGTCTCTATATATCCCAGCTCCGTCTCTATATATCCCGGCTCCGTCTCTATATATTATGTATATCCCAGCTCCGTCTCTATATATCCCGGCTCCGTCTCTATATATCCCGGCTCCATCTCTATATATTATGTATATCCCAGCTCCGTCTCTATATATCCCGGCTCCGTCTCTATATATTATGTATATCCCAGCTCCGTCTCTATATATCCCGGCTCCGTCTCTATATATCCCAGCTCCGTCTCTATATATCCCGGCTCCGTCTCTATATATCCCGGCCCCGTCTCTGTATATCCCGGCTCCGTCTCTATATATCCCGGCTCCATCTCTATATATTATGTATATCCCAGCTCCGTCTCTATATATCCCGGCTCCGTCTCTATATATCCCGGCTCCGTCTCTATATATCCCGGCTCCGTCTCTATATATTATGTATATCCCAGCTCCGTCTCTATATATCCCAGCTCCGTCTCTATATATCCCGGCTCCATCTCTATATATTATGTATATCCCAGCTCCGTCTCTATATATCCCAGCTCCGTCTCTATATATCCCAGCTCCGTCTCTATATATCCCGGCTCCGTCTCTATATATCCCGGCTCCATCTCTATATATTATGTATATCCCGGCCCCGTCTCTGTATATCCCGGCTCCGTCTCTATATATCCCGGCTCCATCTCTATATATTATGTATATCCCAGCTCCGTCTCTATATATCCCGGCTCCGTCTCTATATATCCCGGCTCCGTCTCTATATATCCCGGCTCCGTCTCTATATATCCCGGCTCCATCTCTATATATTATGTATATCCCAGCTCCGTCTCTATATATCCCGGCTCCGTCTCTAAATATCCCGGCTCCGTCTCTATATATCCCGGCTCCATCTCTATATATTATGTATATCCCAGCTCCGTCTCTATATATTCTGTATATCCCAGCTCCGTCTCTATATATTCTGTATATCCCAGCTCCATCTCTATATATTCTGTATATCCCGGCTCCGTCTCTATATATCCCGGCTCGGTCTCTATATATCCCGGCTCCGTCTCTATATATCCCGGCTCCGTCTCTATATATCCCAGCTCCATCTCTATATATCCCGGCTCCGTCTCTATATATCCCAGCTCCATCTCTATATATCCCGGCTCCATCTCTATATATTCTGTATATCCCAGCTCCATCTCTATATATTCTGTATATCCCAGCTCCGTCTCTATATATTCTGTATATCCCAGCTCCATCTCTATATATTCTGTATATCCCAGCTCCGTCTCTATATATTCTGTATATCCCAGCTCCATCTCTATATATTATGTATATCCCAGCTCCGTCTCTATATATTCTGTATATCCCAGCTCCATCTCTATATATTATGTATATCCCAGCTCCGTCTCTATATATCCCGGCTCCGTCTCTATATATCCCGGCTCCGTCTCTATATATCCCGGCTCCGTCTCTATATATCCCGGCTCCGTCTCTATATATCCCAGCTCCGTCTCTATATATCCCGGCTCCGTCTCTATATATCCCAGCTCCGTCTCTGTATATCCCAGCTCCGTCTCTATATATCCCGGCTCCGTCTCTATATATCCCGGCTCCGTCTCTATATATCCCGGCTCCGTCTCTATATATCCCGGCTCCGTCTCTATATATCCCAGCTCCGTCTCTATATATCCCAGCTCCGTCTCTATATATCCCGGCTCCGTCTCTATATATCCCGGCTCCGTCTCTATATATCCCAGCTCCGTCTCTATATATCCCAGCTCCGTCTCTATATATCCCGGCTCCGTCTCTATATATCCCGGCCCCGTCTCTGTATATCCCGGCTCCGTCTCTATATATTATGTATATCCCAGCTCCGTCTCTATATATCCCGGCTCCGTCTCTATATATCCCGGCTCCGTCTCTATATATCCCGGCTCCGTCTCTATATATCCCGGCTCCATCTCTATATATTATGTATATCCCAGCTCCGTCTCTATATATCCCGGCTCCGTCTCTATATATCCCGGCTCCGTCTCTATATATCCCGGCTCCATCTCTATATATTATGTATATCCCAGCTCCGTCTCTATATATCCCGGCTCCATCTCTATATATTATGTATATCCCAGCTCCGTCTCTATATATCCCGGCTCCGTCTCTATATATCCCGGCTCCGTCTCTATATATCCCAGCTCCGTCTCTATATATCCCAGCTCCGTCTCTATATATCCCGGCTCCGTCTCTGTATATCCCGGCCCCGTCTCTATTTATCCCGGCTCCGTCTCTATATATCCCGGCTCCGTCTCTATATATCCCAGCTCCGTCTCTATATATCCCAGCTCCGTCTCTATATATCCCGGCTCCGTCTCTGTATATCCCAGCTCCGTCTCTATATATCCCGGCTCCGTCTCTATATATTCTGTATATCCCAGCTCCGTCTCTATATATCCCAGCTCCGTCTCTATATATCCCGGCTCCGTCTCTGTATATCCCAGCTCCGTCTCTATATATCCCGGCTCCGTCTCTATATATCCCGGCCCCGTCTCTGTATATCCCGGCTCCGTCTCTATATATCCCGGCTCCGTCTCTATATATTCTGTATATCCCGGCTCCGTCTCTATATATCCCTGCTCCATCTCTATATATCCCAGCTCCATCTCTATATATCCCGACTCCGTCTCTATATATCCCGGCTCCATCTCTATCCCCCAGCTCTCATCTACAACCCCATTCAGAACCACTCTGGAGATCTACAAAAGGCCTGTGATTCAATTTTGAAAGGCAGAAGCTCTCTATCTCTCCATCTCCTGTAAAGGGGGAAGAGAGGGAGGGGAAGAGGGTCGGGGAAGAGAGAGACCATTGTGTGTCTGTCTCAGGGGTGTGCGACCGGAACACGAACATGGCTTTAATCTTACACGCGTTCAACAGCTGCTGTCCCGCTCCCCGTCGCCCCCCCAGGTTAAAGAATAGGACTGATTTGATCAATTTACTACACTTGATTTGGAAACAGCGACACTCCCCACCTTGCTCATAGTGCCCTGTTGATTGAATGTAATCTGAAATTGAAGTGGGTGGGGGTGTATTTAAAGGGATAGTTCTCCCAAATGACATATTGATTTCCTTACCCTGTTAGTGGTCTATGGACAAGGTGTAACAGCAATCCATACTTATGTTTTAGCATTTGTGGCACAAATACCATTCATCCATGGGACTGATATTAGCATTTTTTCACCTCATGTTCAAATCATCTACAAATGACTTTGTTGAGCTTCGCAATCAATTTGAGATACTTTTTTAGATACTTAAAACCTGTAACACCCACGTGTTAGAATGAAGTCTTAGATTTGGCATAGTTCCTGCACTGTGCAGAAATGAATCCATAATTAGGAATCTATAATTATTTTCTAGTGTATATATGAACTGTCAGACGTTTTTAATATTACATAGCTGTGATGTCTTGGTTAACTGTGTCTGTAAGAAGCTGAGCCAGACTGCGCACATGGACACACACACTACAATTATCCCTCTCTTTATCCAGATAAAAGGTCATTATGAAACAGACAGTGAAGCTGACACCCAGACAGAAATGCACCCTGGGTTACAGAACAGTGAAGTGTGTCTGTAATACTAGATAAATATTAACTGACTGACTGTAGAGGTCACAGTATGACGAGGGTACGGCCTGTTAGACAGCCGTGGTGCTGTTACTATGGGCCTGCAATCTGACAGCAATTACACACACACACACACAAACACCAAGAGAAAATATTTACACTCCTGTGAAGATCAGTGTGAGACTGTGAGCTCATCTGGAAGGTGTACAATAGTTACTCCAGCAGGCACATGGAACAACTAGGTATATAATGTTTCAGAGAGTGTGTTTTTACTCCAGCAGACACATGCAACAACTAGGTATATTAATGGTTCAGAGAGTGTGTTTTTACTCCAGCAGACACATGCAGGTATATTAATGGTTCAGAGAGTGTGTTTTTACTCCAGCAGACACATGCAGGTATATTAATGTTTCAGAGAGTGTGTTTTTACTCCAGCAGACACATGCAACAACTAGGTATATTAATGTTTCAGAGAGTGTGTTTTTACTCCAGCAGACACATGCAGGTATATTAATGGTTCAGAGAGTGTGTTTTTACTCCAGCAGACACATGCAGGTATATTAATGGTTCAGAGAGTGTGTTTTTACTCCAGCAGACACATGCAACAACTAGGTATATTAATGTTTCAGAGAGTGTGTTTTTACTCCAGCAGACACATGCAACAACTAGGTATATTAATGTTTCAGAGAGTGTGTTTTTACTCCAGCAGACACATGCAACAACTAGGTATATTAATGTTTCAGAGAGTGTGTTTTTACTCCAGCAGACACATGCCACAACTAGGTATATTAATGTTTCAGAGAGTGTGTTTTTACTCCAGCAGACACATGCAACAACTAGGTATATTAATGTTTCAGAGAGTGTGTTTTTACTCCAGCAGACACATGCAACAACTAGGTATATTAATGTTTCAGAGAGTGTGTTTTTACTCCAGCAGACACATGCAGGTATATTAATGGTTCAGAGAGTGTGTGTTTTACTCCAGCAGACACATGCAACAACTAGGTATATAATGTTTCAGAGAGTGTGTTTTTACTCCAGCAGACACATGCAACAACTAGGTATATTAATGGTTCAGAGAGTGTGTTTTTACTCCATCAGGCACATGCAGGTATATTAATGGTTCAGAGAGTGTGTGTTTTACTCCAGCAGACACATGCAACAGCTAGGTATATTAATGTTTCAGAGAGTGTGTTTTTACTCCAGCAGACACATGCAACAACTAGGTATATAATGTTTCAGAGAGTGTGTTTTTACTCCAGCAGACACATGCAACAACTAGGTATATAATGGTTCAGAGAGTGTGTTTTTTTGCTAAGCACATTTGTTTGCAAGTAGACGGTTTATATGATGGAATATTGAGACATTCTATGTTAATGACAGTTTTAGACATGTTATTTTAGAACGCTTGCCATTAGTGTTGTTGCTGTAATACTACTGTAAATTGTGTAGCTTGTATGTCAAGTGGCAAATACAGTACATCAAGTACTGTAAAATAAATTGCTACTGTATTTTAATATTTCATAACTAGAATAAAAATCAGGGCTGTGGCTCATATGGTGTGTGTGTTTCCAGGGAAGCTGACCCAGATAGTGTTTGGTCACCGTGACGTAGTGACGTGTCTGGCCAGGTCTGAGTCGTACATCGGAGGGGACTGCTACGTCCTGTCAGGCTCCAGAGACGCCACGTTACTGCTCTGGTACTGGAACGGAAAACACAGCAGCATCGGAGAGAACCCCGGAAGTGAGTACACTGCTTATGCTAGGGGGGGAAATCCTACAGTAATATGAAGAGTGAGTCTGCGTTTACACAGGCAGCCCAATTCAGATTTTTTTAAAATTCTTATTAATTGGTCTTTTGACCAATCAGATCAGCTCTTTTGCCAATAATTAGGAAATAAGTCAGAATAGGGCTGCCACACTGGTCGCCCAGAACCCTCTCTCTCAGACAGGTCTGACTGTATTTACGGCCCCAGTCTGTAAAGTAACAACTAGTTTCAGCTGACCACACTAGGTCGCCTTCACACAGATTGGATTTCAGGGAACTGACTGTGGGCAAGAAATGGCCTCTCGCTCTATAGTGTGTGTGTGTGTGTGTGTGTGTGTGTGTGTTAGAGAGAAAGTTGGTGTGTGTGAGAGAACGTTAGTGTGTGTGTGCGCACATACATCTGTGTGTGTGTGTGTTGTCCCTCCATGTGTGTGTGAGTGAAAGTGAGAGTCCGAGGACCACTGAGAGACGGTAAATGTGACGTGGGGGTCGCTGGTCACATGAAAGCCCACCACCTTCCATCTGGTGCGGGGTTCGAACAGTCATGAGAAGTGCAAAACGTTACCGTTGGGGGCCGCCCCTTACAGCCCTTACTCTTACCGTGACATATGACACGGACCGTGATGATCAAAGGACCTAACACAGCACAGAGCAGTGAGAGTCACTGCCTCCATGGTACTAATTTGGCTGGCTTTAGAGACCCTTACATCCCGTTAAGTGCTCTGCTACAAATGGACTGCAATTTATGACAAATTGTGATTTGGTTAATAAGACGCATCGGTTGTTGATCTGGAACACGGAACGTTAGATGACAGCGTGTCACTGACCTCATCTGGTGTTTTGGATGTGGATGTCGCAGTCTTTCCCACCACGAGTGGAATTTTCCAAGAGGTGTTTCTAAAACTAAAATGAACCAAAAGTGTGGTACAGGGCTACGGGGAAGGTGGGCATGTTGCTTAAGTTACAGATTTTGGCTGCTATTTTACAGATTTTGGCTGCTATTTTACAGATTTTGGCTGCTATTTTACAGATTTGGCTGCTATTTTATAGATTTTGGCTGCTATTTTACAGATTTTTACTGTTATTTTACAGATTTCGCTGCTATTTTACAGATTTTGGCTGCTATTTTACAGATTTTGGCTGCTATTTTACAGATTTTGGCTGCTATTTCACAGATTTTGGCTGCTATTTTACAGATTTTGGCTGCTATTTTATAGATTTTGGCTGCTATTTACAGATTTTGCCTGCTATTTTACAGATTTTGCCTGCTATTTTACAGATTTTGGCTGCTGTTTTACAGATTTTGGCTGCTATTTACAGATTTTGCCTGCTATTTTACAGATTTTGGCTGCTATTTTACAGATTTTGCTGCCATTTTACAGATTTGGCTGCCATTTTACAGATTTGGCTGCCATTTTACAGATTTTGGCTGCTGTTTTACAGATTTTGACTGCTGTTTTACAGATTTTGACTGCTATTTTACAGATTTTGACTGCTATTTTACAGATTTTGGCTGCTATTTGACAGATTTTGGCTGCTATTTGACAGATTTTGGCTGCTATTTGACAGATTTTGGCTGCTATTTTACAGATTTTGGCTGCTATTTTACAGATTTTGGCTGCTATTTTACAGATTTTGGCTGCTATTTGACAGATTTTGGCTGCTAATTTACAGATTTTGGCTGCTATTTTACAGATTTTGGCTGCTATTTTACAGATTTTGGCTGCTATTTTACAGATTTTGGCTGCTATTTTATAGATTTTGGCTGCTATTTACAGATTTTGCCTGCTATTTTACAGATTTTGCCTGCTATTTTACAGATTTTGGCTGCTGTTTTACAGATTTTGGCTGCTATTTTACAGATTTTGGCTGCTGTTTTACAGATTCTGGCTGCTATTTTACAGATTTTAACTGCTATTTTACAGATTTGGCTGTTATTCTATAGATTTGGCTGCTATTTTACAGATTTGGCTGTTATTCTACAGATTTGGCTGCTATTTTACAGATTTTGGCTGCTATTTTACAGATTTTGGCTGCTGTTTTACAGATTTTGTCTGCTGTTTTACAGATTTTGTCTGCTGTTTTACAGATTTTGGCTGCTGTTTTACAGATTTTGTCTGCTGTTTTACAGATTTTGTCTGCTGTTTTACAGATTTTGGCTGCTATTTTACAGATTTGGCTGTTATTCTACAGATTTGGCTGTTATTTTACAGATTTGGCTGTTATTTTACAGATTTGGCTGTTATTTTACAGATTTGGCTGTTATTCTACAGATTTGGCTGCTATTTTACAGATTTGGCTGCTATTTTACAGATTTGGCTGTTATTCTACAGATTTGGCTGTTATTCTACAGATTTGGCTGCTATTTGACAGATTTTGACTGCTGTTTTACAGATTTTGACTGCAATTTTACAGATTTTGGCTGATATTTTACAGATTGTATCTGCTATTTTACAGATTTGGCTCTTATTCTATAGATTTGGCTGCTATTTTACAGATTTGGCTGTTATTCTACAGATTTGGCTGCTATTTGACAGATTTTGGCTGCTGTTTTACAGATTTTGACTGCTGTTTTACAGATTTTGACTGCTGTTTTACAGATTTTGACTGCTGTTTTACAGATTTTGGCTGCTATTTTACAGATTTGAACTGCTATTTTACAGATTTGGCTGTTATTCTATAGATTTGGCTGCTATTTTACAGATTTGGCTGTTATTCTACAGATTTGGCTGCTATTTGACAGATTTTGGCTGCTGTTTTACAGATTTGGCTGCTGTTTTACAGATTTTGGCTGCTGTTTTACAGATTTTGGCTGCTGTTTTACAGATTTTGGCTGCTGTTTTACAGATTTTGACTGTTATTTTACAGATTTTGCTGCTATTTTACAGATTTTGGCTGCTATTTTACAGATTTTGGCTGCTATTTTACAGATTTTGGCTGCTATTTTACAGATTTTGGCTGCTATTTTACAGATTTTGGCTGCTATTTCACAGATTTGACTGCTGTGTTAAAGATTTTGACTGCTATTTCAGATTTGGCTGCCATTTTACAGATTTGGCTGCTGTTTTACAGATTTTGGGTGCTATTTTACAGATTTTGGCTGCTATTTCACAGATTTGACTGCTGTTTTACAGATTTTGGCTGCTGTTTTACAGATTTTGGCTGCTGTTTTACAGATTTTAACTGCTATTTTACAGATTTGGCTGTTATTCTATAGATTTGGCTGCTATTTTACAGATTTGGCTGTTATTCTACAGATTTGGCTGCTATTTTACAGATTTTGACTGCTATTTTACAGATTTTGGCTGCCGTTTTACAGATTTTGGCTGCTATTTTACAGATTTGGCTGTTATTCTACAGATTTGGCTGCTATTTGACAGATTTTGGCTGCTGTTTTACAGATTTGGCTGTTATTCTACAGATTTGGCTGCTATTTGGGGATTTTGCAGTCGAGGTATTCCTTTTTTCCGAGGTGTAAATTATCATTGGTCCGCATATTCGGTTAATTCTATATTATATAAATAAGTAAATGTATAATATATTACCATATGAGGTTATTACTTCACACATGGATGATTACATCACTCTGAGGATAATCAGTAGAAATGTACATTTCATTAATAAAACATGCATACTGTGGGCTGTGTTAATTTATACCAAATAGATCAAGCAAGAAAAGATGATTACATTCTACATACATTAAATTATGTGTGTTCCTTATGAATCCCCAATTCCACATCGGCTACGCATGACTTTAAGGTTGGCAGATTTGATTGAATGGGGCAGTTGGTATAGGTCTAGGGTATCTGTGTCGATATATACGTTGTTCTTCTCCTGCCTCAGGCAGTGCCAGTTTGCATGGTGTACAGTCTAGTAGTGAATCTAGCATGTGTGTTTGTATCAAGTGTGTGTACAGTGCCTTCAGAAAGTATTCATACCCATTGACTTATTCCACATTTTGTTGTGTTACAGCCTGAATTCAAAATGGATTAAATATGATTTTTTTCTCTTACCCATCTACACTCAATACCCCATAATGACAAATAGAAAACATGATTTTAGAAATGTTACCAAAGTTATTGATAATGAAATACAGAAATATCTCATTTACATAAGTATTCACACCCCTGAGTCAATACTTTGTAGAAGCAGTCTTTCTGGGTACGTCTCTAAGAGCTTTCCACACCTGCATTGTGCAACATTTGCCCATTTATTATTGCTAGACAACCATTTTCAGGTCTTGCCATAGATTTTCAAGTAGATTTAAGTCAAACTGTATCTCGGCAACTCAAGAACATTCAATGTCGTCTTAGTAAGCAACTCCAGTGTATATTTGGACTTGTGTTTTAGGTTATTGTCCTGCTGAAACGTGAATTTGTCTGGTGGACAGCAGACTGAACCATGTTTTCCTCTAGGATTTTGCCTGTGCTTAGCTCCATTACATGTATATTTTATCCTGTTAAACTCCCCAGTCCATAATGATTGCAAGCATACCCATAACATTATGCAGCCACTAATATGCTGGAAAATATGGAGAGTGGTACTCAGTAATGTGTTGTATTGGATTTGCCCCAAACATAACACTTTGTATTCAGGACAACAAGTTAATTGCTTTGTCACATTTTTTGCAGTATTACTTTAGTGCCTTGTTGCAAACAGGATGGATGTTTGGGAGTATTTGTATTCTGTACAGGCATCCTTATTTTCCCTCTGTCAATTAGGTCAATTATTGTGGAGTAACTACAATGTTGTTGATCCATCCTCAGTTTTCTACTATCACAGCCAATTAACTCTGTAACTCTTTTAAAGTCACCATTGGCCTCATGGTGAAATCCCGGTTTCCTTCCTCTCCGGCATCTGAGTTAGGAAAGACACCTGTATCTTTGTCATGACTGGGTGTATTGATACACCATCCAAAGTGTAACTTCACCATGCTCGAATGGATATTCAATGTCTTAAATTTTTTTTTTTTTATCTACCAATAGTAGGTGCCCTTATTTGCGAGGCATTGGAAAACCTTCCTGGTCTTTGTGGTTGAATCGGTGTTTGAAATTCACTGCTCGACTGGGGGACCTTACAGATAATTGTATGTGTGGGGAACAGAGATTGGAGATCATGAACAGAGATCATGATTTAAAAATCATGTTAAACACGTAAGTCCATGCAACTTATTGTGACTTTTTAAGCATTTCTACTACTGAACTAATTTAGGCTTGCCATAACAAAGGGCTTGAATACTTATTGACTCAAGGCATTTCAGCTTTTCATTTGTAAAAATATTTATAAACATAATACCACTTTAATATCATGGGGTATTGTGTGACCTGTGACACATTTTTTTACATTTGATACTTTTTTTATTCAGCCTATAACTCAACAAAATGTGGAAAAATTAAAGCCATGTAAATACATTTCTGAAGGCTCTGTATCTGTATATGTGCATCTGTTATTCTTCGGCCTGAGCCAGCCAGCCAGCCTGCGTTGTGTACAGGGTAGTTTGTGTGAATCAAGTGTGTCTCTGTCTGTCTCTGTCTCTGTCTCAGTCTCTCTGTCTCTCTCTCTCTCTCTGTTGGTCTCTGTCTCTCTGTCTCGATCTCTCTGTCTCGGTCTCTCTGTCTCGGTCTCTCTGTCTCGGTCTCTCTGTCTCGGTCTCTCTGTCTCGGTCTCTCTCTGTCTCGGTCTCTCTCTGTCTCGGTCTCTCTCTGTCTCGGTCTCTCTCTGTCTCGGTCTCTCTCTGTCTCGGTCTCCCTCTGTCTCGGTCTCTCTCTGTCTCGGTCTCTCTCTGTCTCGGTCTCGGTCTCTCTCTGTCTCGGTCTCTCTCTGTCTCGGTCTCTCTCTGTCTCGGTCTCTCTCTGTCTCGGTCTCTCTCTGTCTCGGTCTCTCTCTGTCTCGGTCTCTCTCTGTCTCGGTCTCTCTCTGTCTCGGTCTCTCTCTCGGTCTCTCTCTCGGTCTCTCTGTCTCGGTCTCTCTGTCTCGGTCTCTCTGTCTCGGTCTCTCTGTCTCGGTCGGTCTCTCTGTGTCGGTCGGTCTCTCTGTGTCGGTCGGTCTCTCTGTGTCGGTCGGCCTCTCTGTGTCGGTCTGTCTCTCTGTGTCGGTCTGTCTCTCTGTGTCGGTCTGTCTCTCTGTCTCGGTCTCTCTGTGTCGGTCGGTCTCTCTGTGTCGGTCGGTCTCTCTGTGTCGGTCGGCCTCTCTGTGTCGGTCTGTCTCTCTGTGTCGGTCTGTCTCTCTGTGTCGGTCTGTCTCTCTGTGTCGGTCTATCTCTCTGTGTCTGTCGGTTTCTCTGTGTCGGTCTCTGAGTGTTTGTGCATATGTGTGTGTGCATCTGTTATTCTCCAGCCTGCCAGATTCTGCATGGTGCAGCAGTGAGTCTTAGCAGCAGTACTTTAATCAGTCCGGCCCACCACCACAATATGATGCTCCATTGCTCTAGACCGCATCAGGGTCTGCTAACCATAGGGCACGAACGAACACACACACCAGAGATTCCTTTATTCTCCCGCCAAACACAGTGCTTTCAAGTTCAGACCCCAAACACACACGCACACAGACACACAAGCTAGTTCCTGTTTAGCTGCTGGCTGACGCAAATTAGCCTTCTCTGTGCCAAATGTGTCTGCAGTATCCAAATGTTTAATTTGCACACACACACACATCTACACAATCAGTGCCTGATCCGTACACTCTTCTCTGTGTGAGTGAGTGAAGAGCAGTAGAGAGCATACACAGTGGGTGGGGATTCTGCAGACTATACTGACCTCTGGTGGCTCAACGGTAGAACACACAGGTTTATGGGTCGTCCCCCACACATTTTAAACCATTACTTTTTAATAAAGATACATTTAGGAAGTAGCCTCTAGATAATCATTCAGTGAACAACAGCTGAAATTATATATTTTTTCTCTCTAAGCATTACACACACACATTTCTCTTTCCCCAGGTAAATTATACCCTTCTCAGTACACACACACACACACACACACACACACACACACACACACACACACATTTATCTTTCCCCAGGTAAATGATGCCCTTCTCAGTACACACACACAAACACACATTTCTTTTTCCCCAGGTAAATGATACCCTTCTCAGTACACACACACACACACACACCCACACACACACATTTTTCTTTCCCCAGGTAAATGATACCCTTCTCAGTACACACACACACACACACACACACATTTCTCTTTCCCCAGGTAAATAATACCCTTCTCAGTACACACACACACACACGCACACACACACACACACACACGTACGTTAGCAGTGTTGGTTTTATGTATTATATTGTAATCATATGTCTGCCTAATGCAAACCAAATGGTGGTGAGCAGCTCAAAAGGTTAAACGATACACCAATATATCAGTTTTATTGATCTTCCACGGGCAAAATCCCACATCACGCTTTAATCCTCGCCGTTGTAGGACATAAATCAGCGTTTCTGACGTTTAGGGTGTTTGACAGTTAACTTAATGAAATCTATACATGGAGAGATCATGACCTGTTGGTCTGGTGTGGCCACAGTGTCAGCATGGTGGAACGTAGTTGGAAAGTCGTCAGGGTGCCTGCCTGGGCCTATAAAAGCCGTTAAAATACTTCACTGAAATGAACTTAAAGGGGTTGTCCATCATACCAGGAGCCTTTTTACTTTACAGGGGAGGTCAGTGGAGGTACAGAACGTTCTGCCTTTACTGTGTTTAGGGTTACTACCCACCAAGCTGAAGGCAGTTAGTGTATCAGAGGAGTCTGCACTAATTAAAGATTTACACACGTTGTGTTTTTACTCCAGAAAGTTCAGGAGTCAGTAATTTATGTGTATTGAGTTAAACTTAACCAAAGTCTAATTCAATTGCGGAGTGAAGTTGTTAAATGTGCAGTCAAAATACTCTAATTTATACCAAAGCTTGTTGGTTTGCACAATGGCTATATAGTGGGAAAAGGGCTAGTGAAGAGGCACATCAATGGTGAACATAGTCAGCTATCTCCTAGGTGTGTTCTCTACAACATCAATGGTGAACATAGTCAGCTATCTCCTAGGTGTGTTCCCTACAACATCAATGGTGAACATAGTCAGCTATCTCCTAGGTGTGTTCTCTACAACATCAATGGTGAACATAGTCAGCTATCTCCTAGGTGTGTTCCCTACAACATCAATGGTGAACATAGTCAGCTATCTCCTAGGTGTGTTCCCTACAACATCAGTGGTGAACATAGTCAGCTATCTCCTAGGTGTGTTCTCTACAACATCAATGGTGAACATAGTCAGCTATCTCCTAGGTGTGTTCCCTACAACATCAATGGTGAACATAGTCAGCTATCTCCTAGGTGTGTTCCCTACAACATCAGTGGTGAACATAGTCAGCTATCTCCTAGGTGTGTTCCCTACAACATCAGTGGTGAACATAGTCAGCTATCTCCAAGGTGTGTTCTCTACAACATCAATGGTGAACATAGTCAGCTATCTCCTAGGTGTGTTCTCTACAACATCAATGGTGAACATAGTCAGCTATCTCCTAGGTGTGTTCTCTACAACATCAATGGTGAACATAGTCAGCTATCTCCTAGGTGTGTTCTCTACAACATCAATGGTGAACATAGTCAGCTATCTCCTAGGTGTGTTCCCTACAACATCAATGGTGAACATAGTCAGCTATCTCCTAGGTGTGTTCTCTACAACATCAATGGTGAACATAGTCAGCTATCTCCTAGGTGTGTTCTCTACAACATCAATGGTGAACATAGTCAGCTATCTCCTAGGTGTGTTCCCTACAACATCAATGGTGAACATAGTCAGCTATCTCCTAGGTGTGTTCCCTACAACATCAATGGTGAACATAGTCAGCTATCTCCTAGGTGTGTTCTCTACAACATCAATGGTTAACATAGTCAGCTATGTCCTAGGTGTGTTCCCTACAACATCAATGGTGAACATAGTCAGCTATCTCCTAGGTGTGTTCCCTACAACATCAATGGTGAACATAGTCAGCTATCTCCTAGGTGTGTTCCCTACAACATCAATGGTGAACATAGTCAGCTATCTCCTAGGTGTGTTCCCTACAACATCAATGGTGAACATAGTCAGCTATCTCCTAGGTGTGTTCCCTACAACATCAATGGTGAACATAGTCAGCTATCTCCTAGGTGTGTTCCCTACAACATCAATGGTGAACATAGTCAGCTATCTCCTAGGTGTGTTCTCTACAACATCAATGGTGAACATAGTCAGCTATCTCCTAGGTGTGTTCTCTACAACATCAATGGTGAACATAGTCAGCTATCTCCTAGGTATGTTCTCTACAACATCAATGGTGAACATAGTCAGCTATCTCCTAGGTGTGTTCTCTACAACATCAATGGTGAACATAGTCAGCTATCTCCTAGGTGTGTTCTCTACAACATCAATGGTGAACATAGTCAGCTATCTCCTAGGTGTGTTCCCTACAACATCAATGGTGAACATAGTCAGCTATCTCCTAGGTGTGTTCCCTACAACATCAATGGTGAACATAGTCAGCTATCTCCAAGGTGTGTTCTCTACAACATCAATGGTGAACATAGTCAGCTATCTCCTAGGTGTGTTCCCTACAACATCAATGGTGAACATAGTCAGCTATCTCCTAGGTGTGTTCTCTACAACATCAATGGTGAACATAGTCAGCTATCTCCTAGGTGTGTTCCCTACAACATCAATGGTGAACATAGTCAGCTATCTCCTAGGTGTGTTCCCTACAACATCAATTGTGAACATAGTCAGCTATCTCCTAGGTGTGTTCTCTACAACATCAATGGTGAACATAGTCAGCTATCTCCTAGGTGTGTTCCCTACAACATCAATTGTGAACATAGTCAGCTATCTCCTAGGTGTGTTCCCTACAACATCAATGGTGAACATAGTCAGCTATCTCCTAGGTGTGTTCCCTACAACATCAATGGTGAACATAGTCAGCTATCTCCTAGGTATGTTCTCTACAACATCAATGGTGAACATATTCAGCTATCTCCTAGGTGTGTTCTCTACAACATCACTCCTCAGAACGTGCTGTTCCAATCCTCAAGGCTCAGCAAAGTAACAGCATATTCTATAGGTGGCTCCCAATTCGGTATTTAACAACCATGTCCATTCTAGCTTTTCCATTTCTATGACTTCCTTCTTGAAGTGCTGTCTGTCGGTCTGTCTCCTGCAGTAGTTGAACTTGACCCCGTCCTCTCCTCTGTTTGAGAAGACCCAGGGCACCGTGCGAGACGTGGCGTTGAGACTCCCTCTGTCTGATAGTGACCTCCTAATGAACTGCAGTGTGGGACTGACTGTGGTACAGTGCTTTAGCAGCTTTACTATGACCTCTGACCTCTCACCCCACATCAAAGGGAGCAGGGGTCAGCTGGGACCCCCTGTTAAACACCAATATTATCAGTGCAGCAACCTGGCTCCTGTAAAGCACCACAAAGTGGCAGACAGACTTTACCATACCTCAGAGAGAGAGAGAGAGAGGGAGGGAGGGAGGTTTGACGCTCTCTTCTCTGTCTACTCTGCAGTGCATGTCCGTTGGCTGTATTTACTTAACACGTTTCATCACTGACTGATGTAGTGGTCAACATTGTGGTATATCCAACACTGGGCAGTACCAGTATTGGCAGGACAGGTGTTGATTGGTTGGAGCTAACCCAGAGCAGAACTCTTGTTTGGGCTCTTGTCTCTGATGGCTCAGCCCATCGCAAGGGAATGATGGGCTGTTCTTTTTGGCACATCTCTTTCTCTTCTCTCTCTCCTCCTCATCTCCTAAAGGACGGTGTCAGAGCCCAGTCTCTTGTCTGGAGGCATCTGGAGTTGGTTAGGTTCTTCTGGGGGAGTTCAGTGTATTAAAGGAAGAGGGAGACTGTTAGTGACAAGTGTTGGAGAGAGAGAGTGGAGATGCTATCGCTAGAGTCCTGTCTGTTTGCTGAGAGGGGTGGGGGTGAGTTGGGAGTGTGTCTGGTCTGGGTCTCTGATGAAGAATAATTATTCTAGAATAAATGGCAGCTACTATGCTCTAGTTCCAGTGATGTCAGAGTCCACCACATAGTCACCCACTCTTAAATAAGGACCAATTCTCACAACCACCCCACACCCAGTGGCTAAAACCACTGACAGTTATGATGAGAGGTCGTCAGAATCACTCTGCATTGTTTTATAGCCGGAGCACATACTCTGACAACATGTTGCCATTCATTTCTGAATTTTAATTTCTATGTGGTGAAATGCATGACCATAAAGTGGGTCTTCCACTTTGAATATACCAAGCATCACATTCTGAGGCATTATGACTTATAGGAAAATGGTTGTGGATTTACCGCCCTCTAGTGGCTGTAAAATGTACATGCCCACACCTGATTTCCATTGGCTAACGTGCGTTTGTGTGTTTTTCCCCAGCTGAGTTTGTGACGCCCAGAGCCATCCTGACGGGTCATGACTGTGAGGTGACCTGCGCCAGTGTGTGTGCCGAGCTGGGACTGGTCATCAGTGGCTGCAGAGGTGAGTATGTGTGTGGATGAAGCGAGGCCTCTTGCTACAGACTGGGTTCAAAGTAACTTAGATCTTGGTCACACTGACAATATGAATGTCAGAACAGTGAACACTTTCATACTGAACAACCTCATACGGTCAATGTAGACACGTCTGTCAGTCGCTTTGGATTCAGAAGAAGAAATGACCATGTTATAATGTCATTATGATGAAAAGCCTTGAGTGAATCAGTTGAAATCAGAGCCGGATTAGTAACTTATATTTTCCTCCACTCACAGAGGGCCCGTGTCTGATCCATTCCATGAATGGGGACCTACTGCGGACCCTGGAGGGCCCGGGGGGTTGCTCGCAGCCCCGTCTCATCCAGTCCTCTACAGAGGGCCACGCCGTAGTCTACTACGACAAGGGACACTTCTGCTTCTTCTCCATCAATGGAAAGCTGCTGGGACACATGGAGGTGGAGGAGAACATCAGGGTAAAGGAACCCACTGATATAGAGGGACAAAGTCATTTCATTAAGCTTCTAGCGGTTTGAATGTTTTGTTGGAAAGCCTAGTGTACACACGTTTCAACCTTCATCAAGCCTCTCTCTGTCCTGTTCTATTCTACTGGTCTGGGGAAGTTTCTGTGCTTCATCAAGCCTCTCTCTGTCCTGTTCTATTCTACTGGTCTGGGGAAGTTTCTGTGCTTCATCAAGCCAGTGGTCTGCTCTCTGATTAAAGGCCAGCTCTGTGGTCTGAGGCCTGTCTGCCTCAGGGCATACACATCTACAAACCCCTCACGCACACACACATCTACAAACCCCTCACGCACACACACACTTCTAGCCTAGGAAATACCAGGTCAAAGGCTCTTTCCTTCCATTTCTCCTCCAACCTCTCCTCTCCTCCAGTCCAGACAAGTCTCTTTGATCCTGGGCTCCCGTGTCGAGTCCTATCAGGTCTTAGTGCTGGTTCAACATGGCAGGAGGGCGGACATTCTCCCAGTCCTAGCCCCATTAACAACCCTCAGGCACCACACGACACATTCCCACATTTCACATTTCCTGCCTCACGGCTACGGTGTCACAAAATGGCCCCCGCTCTTTGGCCAGTTTCCCTTTCCCCCTGTTTCCGATGGGCCTGGGAAATGTAACCCAGTCCCTCATAGGCACACCTGCTTCCCATTTGAGCCAGCTGTACTCTGCCCCTGTCACCGAGTCACAGTCATAGTCACAGCCATAGCACCAGGACTGATTACTGAGCTATATACATACCTACACCCCCCCCCCCCCCCCATTTGTTTCCAATAAGCAGACTGGATCAGAAATCATTGGCAGAGCAAGTCTGGTATTGAGTTGGTGTTGATTGTATTGAAATCACATGCTGCTGAATAGGAAAGGTTGTTAAATGGATGACCTTAGAAGATTAGAATGAGTTTCTACTGTAGTGTTTCAGATTCTGCTGAAGATTAGAAGATTAGAATGAGTTTCTACTGTAGTGTTTCAGATTCTACTGAAGATTAGAAGATTAGAATAAGTTTCTACTGTAGTGTTTCAGATTCTGCTGAAGATTAGAATGAGTTTCTACTGTAGTGTTTCAGATTGTACTGAAGATTAGAAGATTAGAATGAGTTTCTACTGTAGTGTTTCAGATTCTGCTGAAGATTAGAATGAGTTTCTACTGTAGTGTTTCAGATTCTACTGAAGATTAGGTTGGTGAGATCCAGATCAGATTATCCTCCAAATAGCTGTTATGAAGATTAGTTTTCCGATTTTATCCACCGCTATTTTCTTACCTACAACAGTTTTACCAATAGTGTAGCCAGCCTCCTTTTCTCATATATATAAACTGTTAGTATTTATCTATCAGATCACAAGACTCTCTGATAGACAGTTAGTTGCTGTCTGATCCAACACAGTAGGTTTTTCCAGGTCCCCGTAGTGTGCTCCCCAGCCCGTTCTTTTCATGTACATAAACCGCTAGCCATTCCTGGGCCGTTGTGCGTCTCTCCCCTGCTGGGCGTTGTAAATTCCTGCCACGTCAGACAGAATCAGGGCAGTCTTCACATCTCAGGGTAGCTCTGTGAGAGCAGCTCCCCCCCCTCGTCTCAGTATGAGGCCTGGACGGGGTGTTTAATGCACTGCACTAGACACCAGTATCAATCTTCAGCTAGCGCTGCGTCCCACCGCACAGCAGGACTCCGGGATAAATAAATGTTTGTCCTGGCCCAAGGTGTCCCCTTACAGTAGTCTTGTCCCAGACGGTGTGTTGGTGTGTATGTGTGTGTGTGTGTATGTAGATTGTTGTGTATGTGGGTGCACAAGTGCTTATGTGTGCATGCAGCGTGAATGTGACTGGGTATGTTAATAACTGGAGCCTATTTTTGTATTGGTATTTATTATGGATCCCCATTAGGTCCTGCCAAACAAATGAAGACTAAAATAAAACAGTACATTAACATTATTACACCACTACATATCTAAAATATGTGTGTAGAGTGAGTGTTCTGGCGTGTGTGTGTCTCCTCATAGTCCGCATTGTTCCATAAGGTGTATTTTTAGGTTTATGTTAAAGCTTGCATGAGTTACAGAGTTCCATGCAGTCATGGCTCTGTGTAGTACTGTGTGTTTTCCTGAGTTCGTTTTGGACTTGGGGACTGTGAAGAGACCCCTGGTGGCATGTCTTGTCGGGTATGCATGGGTGTCTGAGCTGTGTGCTAGTCGTTTAAACAGACAGCTCAGTGCTTTCAACTTGTCAATACCTCTCACAAAGGAAAGTAGTGATGCAGTCAATCTTTCATTTACTTTGAGCCGGGAGAGATTGACATGCATGTCATTGATGTTAGCTCTCAGTGTACTTTTAAGGGCCAGACATGTGTCTATGTCCCCCGCCTGTATGACTGGGCAGTAGTCCAGGTGTGACAAAACTAGTGCCTGTAGGACTTTTGTTGATAGCGATGCCAAGAAGGCAGAGCAACGCTTTATTACGGACAGATCTCTCCCCATTTTAGCTACCACTGCATCAATATCTTTGGACCATGTCAGTTTATAATCCAGGCTTACACCAAGCAATTTAGTCTCCTCAATTTGCTCAATTTCCACATTATTCATTACAAGATTTAGTTATGGGTTTAGTGAATGATTTGTCCCAAATACAATGCTTTTTAAAACATTTAGCTTATTACTTGCCACCCATTATAAACTGACTGCAGCTCTTTGTTAAATGCTGCAGTGATTTCACTTGCTGTAGTAGCAGATGTGTAGAATGTTGAGTCATCAGCATACATAGACACACAAGCTTTACTCAGAGCCAGTGCCAGGTAATTAGTAAAGATTATAACAAGTTGGGGGCCTAGACAGCTGCCCTGGGGAATGCCCAACTCCACCTGGATTATGTTGGAGAGGCTTCCATTAAAAAAACACCCTCTTTGTTAGACCGATAACTCTCAATCCATGCTATAGATGTAAAGCCACAACACAGCAGCAGATTAGATTATGATTTCAAAAACTGATGTCATTTATCCCATTTAGACTATGGCCCTAGTTGTGTTGGAGGGTAAAGAGAGTTGTAACTCTCAGCAACAACCTCTCTCCTGGCTGGTTCTCTGATAGCAGATTCATCCAGCGTAGTTGAGTTGAGGACATGCTGAATGGATTACAGTCTTAGCCCCACTAATATAACTCAGACAGTGTAAGTAACCATTCTAGCAGATTGTGTTTACTGTCTTCTCCGTGTGCATGTAACTGCTAGAATGAACAGGACCATAAATTCAGCTTTTACCTTGAGCAGACGACACTGAATCCCACCTAACTCTTCACATTCCCCTTTGACCTTCACATTCCCCTTCGCTCTCCCCAGAAAGCAGGAAATATGGGCATGGGGTTCTATAATAGTTCTCCCTTGCATCATTGCCAGGCTCTGAAGTCATCCTTCAGACACCCGAGTCACGTCGGCAATCTTGGCTCCTGTGGAGACGGCGGCCATCTTGTTTGGCCTCCCAGTCGCAGAGTGGCTGATTTTTATTATGTCCTGGATCAACCTCCCACCTGGTTCTGGCTGAGTAGTCTGCCAGGTCTCCAACCCCCCAGCAGCACACAGTGGGTGATGTACTAGGCCTAGCCATAGAAGGCTACATCAACACCATATAGTAAGTACATCAGTGCCAGAGGCTGGATGGAGTCTACATGGAGGAACAATTGAAAGAGAGTAACTGTCAAGTTAGTTCATGCTTATGAATTGAGGTCATGAATCAGAACAGTTTGTTCAGTTTGGGACTGCTGCCACTAGTTCTGTGAATGTAATGGGTCATTCCTGAAATACTGAGAGCCATTTTGGCAAACAATATCAGAACTACATTTTCCTTTGTTTAGTTAATCCTAAATGATGTTGATCTAAATGTCTGTTCTCTTAATCAATAGTGTCAGATTAACTGACAAAAATTGCTAAGGGGCTTTATATGGCAAGATAAAGGATGCAATTACACAGATATCACACATCAAACAAATCTAAACAGAATGACATCCCCAACCCCTCCCTCCCCCAATCACCCCACAGCCATACTCCTTTCCCAGAATCCTTTCCCAGTCCTCTTGGATGGCGATCTAACAAAATGCTCTGGAAAGATTGATCCTTCAGTCCCGTTGTCAGTGTGTGAGTGTGTGTGCGGCTCGTGTGTCCGCTCGAGTGTGTATATGTGTGTGTGTGTATATGCGTGAGTATGAGTCAGTGCATTAGTTCAGACTACCAGGTCTTCTGATACTACAGTTTACTGTCAGCAGTGATCCGTTCACTGGACATCTTCCCTGTGGCTCATAAGAAGAGGCCAAAGGTTGTCTGTGTGTCTGTACTGTATACCTGCAACCAGTTATCACTTCAAGTCCACTGGGAGCAGTCAGGCTAGCTAGAGTGACCTTTGGCTTATTTGGAAAACATTTCTCCCTCTTTTGAATGTGCAACTACTGTCTTTGTTAAACATTTAGATTGTTAAATAATCCATTATATTAGTTTTAGCGGTGGTATAAACATCTAACACAACTTTAGATTGTTAAATAATCCATTATATTAGTTTTAGCGGTGGTATAAACATCTAACACAACTTTAGATTGTTAAATAATCCATTATATTAGTTTTAGCGGTGGTATAAACATCTAACACAACTTTAGATTGTTAAATAATCCATTATATTAGTTTTAGCGGTGGTATAAACATCTAACACAACTTTATATTGTTAAATAATCCATTATATTCGTTTTAGTGGTGGTATAAACATCTAACACAACTTTAGATTGACTTGAGTTGGTATGACAAAAGCAGCTAAACTGATTGCCAGGAATGTGAAGAGTTGGGTTAAGTTCTAAATAAGTTGTGTTCATATAAAATATACTGTCAGGTCCAACATTATTGGCACCCTAGAGAAGTACTGAGCTATATTATGTGCTCATCTTAATGGGAAATTATAGTATTTTATACTAATGCAAGTACTGAGCATGTGGCTCTGTAATGGTTCTCTGGCTTCTTGGCTCTGAAGTCATCCTTCAGATACCTGAGTCGTGTCTGGCATCTTGGCTCTGAAGTCATCCTTCAGATACCTGAGTCTTGTCTGCCATCTTGGCTCCTGTGACCATTTTGTTTGGCCTCCCAATCACAGTGGCAGATTTATTCTGTCTGGGAATAGCCTCCTACCTGTGTCTGGCTGAGTCGTCTGCCAGGTCTCCAACCCCCCAGCAGCACACAGTGGGTGATGTACTAGGCCTAGCCATAGAAGGCTACATCAACACCAGTAAGTACATCATCAGTGCCAGAGGCTGGATGGAGTAACACTAACTTCACACAGTCTGCTGTCAAGTTACTAGAAGGCTACTTCAATTTCCCCCCATTTAGAATGAGCAACTACTGTCTTTGTTCATGCTTATGAGTTGAGGTCATGTATCAGAAAAAGTTCAGTGTGTGTGTGTGTGTGTGTGTGTGAGAGAGAGGGTCAGTGCATTAGTTCAGACTACCAGGTCTTCTGATACTGCAGTTCACTGGACATCTTCCCTGTGGCTCATAAGAAGAGGCCAAAGACTGTACTGTACGTCTGTCTGTCCGTCCGTACGTACTGTATATCTGCAACCAGTGATCAACTCCATTGGGAGCAGTGAGGCTAAAGAGATTTTTCTTATAGGGTAGACATTTCCCCGTTTTGAATATGACTGTCTTAAGTGTTTTGATTGTTAAATTATCCATTATATTAGTTTTAGTGGTGGTATAAGCATCTAACTCAACTTTTGATTGACTTGAGTTGGTATCACGAAATAAGCTAAACTGATTGCCAGGAATGTGCCAATTTGTGTTAAGTTCAAAACTAAGTTTTGTTCATTTCAAATATGTAGCATTTGAAATATACTCTGCCGGCTGCCCCACATATGGCTTGGATGATGAATGTTTTTGTTTAATCTTCCATCCGGTAATTGCACTTCTCTTCTCATCTTTCTAAGCCAGCTGTGACTGAAATAGCTGCATCCCATCTAACATACAGTATGTTAATGTGAAACCGCTAATTAGGCTAACTTACACTAGTTATTACTTACAACATTTCCTTGTCATCTCATCAGCGTCCGTTACCTCGTGATTGATGCCTCCGACTGGCTTCAATTTCCAACTATATACTGTATGCATAAATATACCCCAACACAGAAGTTTAGTGTAGGGCCGTAGTGTATCCCCGTTTCCCTTGGGAACTCATTAAGTGTAACACAGCCCATAAGTGCACAGGAAAACCAGATGAGCAGAATAAATCTCTCTCCACTGTGCCTGTGGGGAGCCGTGCCTTGTAGCAGTTCAGGTGGATGGACTGCTGTTCTGTGCTGTTCGCCACATGAATGTTGTGAACTATCTAGTTGATACTGTGCCTCTCTCGCTTGGAGCTGGAAGTGCTCACAGAGACTGTGATTGAAATAGCACACCGTGAGGTAGGTGGTGAAGTCACTGGTGTCCTAGACTCGGTCACTAAATCGGACCACACCACAAAGCCTATACTGATAAAGCTTTGGTTGATTGTTATTAAGGAGTTGTTGTAGACACCTCGCTCTATTGGACAAATAGCAGACGTCAATATGGCGACAGGATTCCTCACTGGCCAATAAGCCCACGTTCATTATGCTTTATGATAGTGGTCATCTCTGGTGTGGTGTGAGGGAGTTAAACATCCCATCCAAATCTCTGCATGTATTAGCGCCCTCCAGTGGTAGGTGCAATAGGTTGCAGGTCATGACGTCCACAGGAGGGCGCTAATGTTCCCTATTGTCTCCTGTCAGTCAAAGTGGTGCTGTTTCTTCTCTCCCATCAGGCCATGCTGCTGAGTCGGGACGGACAGTACCTGTTGACGGGGGGAGACGGGGGAGTTCTGTCTGTCTGGCAGGTTCACAACCTCAAACAGATGTTCACCTACCCTGGCTGTGACGCAGGCATCCGCTCCATGGCCATGTCCAACGACCAAAGGTAACATACACACCTGGACTCTGACGCTGTAATCTTCACTCACATAGGTGTTGTGTGGTATGAAGTTTTAGCACATAGGAAGAAATAATGAAAATACGGACTAATGATTAATACCATCTTCAGATGTGTGGGCTTGTAGTAACTAACATCAGATGGGAAATAAAAAACCTTCCCAATCTAGAATACCCAGATGAAGACCTTGGTGTTATTCACAGTATAATGACAGACCTACTTTACGGCCTTAGTAAAAGTACATCATGTTCTGTCTACATGTATGAGCCTTAACTCAACACTCCCTCTCGGCGCTGTCCTCTCCTAGGTGCATCATAACCGGCATGGCGTCTGGTAGTATAGTCCTGTTCTACAACGACTTCAACAGGTGGCACCACGAGTACCAGACCAGATACTGAGGCAGGACCACACAACAACAATCCCTGAGAATCTGGTTAACGTGGGACCTACCTACTGCAATCCTGTCGTTCGATGTACTAAGGCACTACTCAATACATATTGATATCCTGAATGTATCTTAAGAGAAGAACAACTGTCTGATTCTGTCGAAAGAAGCAAACTATTTTTTAAAAAAGGGCATTGCTATATTTTGTAGGGCATATCGATAATTTCCTAATATAATATCTTAGGGTGGGGTTATATACCTATGGTTACAAATCTATTTTTAGCTTGTTAAGAGTCTATTTTCATCTCAAGCAGAGGAAAATAAGGGTTCAAAGTGGAAGTAGGTAGAAAAGTATATTTGCATCTATTGTCTTAAAAATCCATATATTTGTGTACGTTAGGGGTGAGTGATTATTTCCAATAGGTGTGAAACGTGGAGATATAATCATTATTTTGGTCATTAATATCCTTTTTTTCATGCTCTTTTTGCTACTGTGTGGAAATACAGGGAAATAAAATATACGTTTGTGTGGCGATCGAGCAGGAAGTTCAGTAAGTCCTTTATGTGTTCATGACTTGAGAGGGAATATATTCGATTTAAATGTTTGTACCACACCTCTGTGTAAACGGACAGATCTTGCCTTCCTGTGCATGAGTTATTCCTCTGCTGTCCTGATGGTGGCGTACACTGCACAAAGACTTGTCATATGTGTATCAGACAGTCATCATAGTAACAAGATAACTGCCGGTGTGATTAGTTTGTATCCGAGTGTTGTCATGACGATCATTAGCTTTATGTATGTACTGTAACCGTACTGATGAATAATATGTCTGTCAGTAGAAACAAATGTCATGGGCTACGTCCTAATTTTGTAAAATGGCGTACTTTCCTCATCACCTATCAGAACTTTACATGAAGGAGGAAAGGAAGCCATTCCAAATGGCCGACGTAGCCATGATGTGCTTCTTTGTATAACTTCTTGTTAGCTTTTCCTCCTCTACTGAGGCATTTGCAGTACTTAAGGATATACTGTATCATATTAGCGATCGACACAGTGCCCAAACCATGCTAGGATCAATCAAAGTATCTCATCTTGGCAAAGAGAGGTGCAGCGAAATGAGGGACTTGTCAGTCTGTCTGTGTGTCACGGTGAATATTCACGGGTTAAACCAGACCACAGACAGCCCCGGTCCTGGACAGCCAAAGGGTGTGCACTTTTTGGTTCAAGCCCAGCTTTAAAATACCCGATTCTACCTAATTATGGGCCTTCAGGTCAAAACTGAATTGAATCAGGTGTTTTGGTGCAGGGTTGGAACACCTGATGTGGTTCCTCCAATACAACGGTTACTCATAAGGAGAAACATTCCGTGTTGGTTTGATCTACGCTTGGTGTGGTTACCATTACAATGAAATGGCTACTACTGTATTTTCTATGTATCGCTCAATATTTTGGCAATCAATTTGGAATGAGTGTTTTTGAGTTCTGACAAATAAAATTGAATTTTTTAACTTGATGTCTTGTCTTCAATTGAACTCACTTTTTCTGAAGTTCGACGGGAATGTAGCCAGGGGTGGGGTTGCACTAACCACATCGTTCACAGAAGCTTCTTCCTGGCCGCAGTCAAGGCCTAGGTAGGTAGGTTTAACCCATATGGGCAGGGCCATTGAGGCTGTCACAGACAAAGATGAGTGCTATATCTCTATGGTTTTGGCTTAGGTTTATTCATATTGCAAAATTAGAAGTATATAAAGACTGTTTAGATGGAATATCAACAATATATTGTGCAAACTTCCCTTTACGAGATGACGGTTGGAGTCTTCACCAGGACCTGCTTGCTGCTCTCCATGTGGCAAACCCCCCAACACAGTGCAGGTGCTGCCATCACTGTGACTTGCAGAGCAGGGGGTTATGGGAGTCTGTTGGTCCCTAGCTTGTTTCCCCATAGGCTCAATGTTAGAGCTAGATCTGGTAACTGTTTCTATCCTGGTGATTGGCTCAGTAGATCTGGAGCAAAACACGTCATCAAATAGTTGTTTTCATTGGCTAATGGTTGGAATTAGGCCATGTTGTTGCTTCAGATATTGTCCACAGGATGGCGCTGATGGTCACTTTACCTCATTGTGAGTGGCTTATAATATCTGATTTCTACCTTTATCAACATAGGCGTTTTCACACAATCAAAAACAGTGCCAAAGAAATAACTTTTTTAAAACACTGATTTGAATACTTTTTATTGCGTTTGAAGTTCTCCGATGTGCTGCTAAT
Source organism: Oncorhynchus clarkii lewisi (assembly GCF_045791955.1). Taxonomy (NCBI): domain Eukaryota; kingdom Metazoa; phylum Chordata; class Actinopteri; order Salmoniformes; family Salmonidae; genus Oncorhynchus; species Oncorhynchus clarkii. The sequence continues at coordinate 65,934,771 of NC_092156.1, forward strand.
ACATAATGATAAAGGGAGTCACAGTGGCAAAATGCACAAACTAAAACTGTTGGCCAAAGCTGACAGGAGTGTTTTTCCTGCTTGAAATGTAATTTTTATTCAAGTATCCAGACAAACTGTTGACAGGAGTGTTTTTCCTGTTTGAAATGTAATTTTCATACACGTATCCAGACTAAAACTGCAATAAAAAAGCATTATGATGATGACAGTGTAGTTTGACTAAACATTACACAACAGAACAGCTACTATACGTACAATAGTACCAGCTTGACGTGCGTGTGCGCGAGCGAGAGACCTGTTTTGTGGGGAGGCAGAGGGAGGAACATGGCATGCAACTAAAGCCCCTTGGAGTAGTAGTGCTGTGCATCGGAGCCATTATCAATATCCGAAGGGTTAAACTAACCAACTGCATGCAGTAGGCTAGGTAAAGAGATGCAGGCCGCATCCCAAATGGTACCCTATTCCCCAACCCTATGGGCCCTGCTCAAAAGTAGTGCACTATATAGGGAATAGGGTGCGATTTGGGACTTAAACATGGACTTTAAAACAAGTGCATTACCATTACAGACAAAGACAACAGCAAAGTGGAACAGCCTCACGTTATTATCTGGTAAATCTGGACTGATAAATGAGTATATGAGGGGATAGATCTCCCAGTGTTTCCTGTCAGCTGGTTTCAGAAGAGGAATCTAACTACTGGGTCAGGTTCATTAGGGCACACAATGAAAAATGTTTCTTACAGGACATGTCCAGGAAGACCCTTCCTGTTTGTCTGTTTTCTTCCATTTTGTGCCTGATGAACATTTACATTGTAGTCCTTTAGCAGACGCTCTTATCCAGAGCGACTTACAGGAGCATTTAGGGTTAAGTGACTCGCTCAAGGGCACATCTACAGATTTGTCACCTAGTCGGCTCGGGGATTCGAACCAGTGACCTTTCGGTTACTGGCCAAAAACTCTCAAAACGCTAGGCTACCTGCCGCCCTGAACACACCCCTGATCTGGCAGCTATTTTCACAGGCACACCTCTCCTCATTGACACATTCATCTTCTACTCTGTTGCGTCTCTCTTTTGGTGTTCAGCAGTTAAACACTACAGGCTCCATAGCGGACCAATGATAAACAGGCTTTACAGACAAGAGAAGAAAACAAAACTCAAACCTTCAACTTTCATTCTGGTGCCTCGTGTCTGTCATACAATACTATATACATCTACAGTAGCAGTTTCTTACAACAGACAACAAGCACGCCAAATAATACACTTCTACCCATAATCAACATGTGTGTTTCTACCAACCAACCACAGACAATAAATAAAACATGATCAGAAGTCATTCCAGAAAACCCCATCTGAAACCACACACACTAACTAGCCAGGCCTCGCTCTATTTTCTCCATATATAAATACACACATACCGTATATACAAAATCAACCAAAATGTACAAAACACCTCAACTTCCCTCTTGGAGCGTGGATATGATGGGTTCTCTACAGAGATTGTACTGTAGGTTGTAGGAGCCATTTTGCTTTTTTTGCCATTTGTTGCTTGGGAGCCTAGGAACGATACAGCAGTGAACATCAGCTGTTATACTGTTACTGGGGATGGAGGTTCTATCTGTATCTAGCCCCCTACATGCGAATCATAGATCTGGGGATACGGCGTGTGGAGGTAAGGGGGCTGGAAAGGTACAAATTAGACCATGGTCCAGCAGCCAGTCTTCTCATCCATCATTCTTTCTCACAGCTCTCTGGCAGTAGCAGCAGCTTCAACGTCAAGGCCCACCAGGGGTGATGGAGGGGTGGGAGAGGAGGGAGAGGAGGGAGAGGAGCAGGTCAGGGGTGAGGGAGGACTGGGAAAGGCAGAGGGAGAGGGGCAGGTAAAAAGAGAGGGAGGAGAGGAGGGAGAGAGAAGGGCAGGAGGAGAGGGGGAGGCTTTGCGTTTGGAAGGTGATGAGGCAGAGGGGCAAGTAACTGGCATATGAGAGGCCCCAGGGAAGGCACAGACATGGAGCTTGGTTGGAGAGGAAAGAGAAGGGGACATTTGGAGTTTGGTAGGTGAAGAGGGAGAGGAAGGAGAGGGAGAGATAACAGGTTTGGTAGGTGAAGAGGGAGAGGAAGGAGAGGGAGCGATAACAGGTTTGGTAGGTGAAGAGGGAGCGATAACAGGTTTGGTAGGTGAAGAGGGAGCGATAACAGGTTTGGTAGGTGAAGAGGGAGCGATAACAGGTTTGGCAGGTGAAGAGGGAGAGGAAGGAGAGGGCGCGATAACAGGTTTGGTAGGTGAAGATGGAGAGGAAGGAGAGGGCGCGATAACAGGTTTGGTAGGTGAAGAGGGAGTGATAACAGGTTTGGTAGGTGAAGATGGAGAGGAAGGAGAGGGCGCGATAACAGGTTTGGTAGGTGAAGAGGGAGCGATAACAGGTTTGGTAGTTGAAGAGGGAGAGATATCAAGTTTGGTAGGTGAGGAAGGAGAGGGAGAGATATCAGGTTTGGTAGGTGAGGAAGGAGAGGGAGAGATAACAGGTTTAGTAGGAGAGGAAGGAGAGGGAGAGTTGTTGGGCCTGGTAGGGGAGGTAGGATAGATAGAGACGTTAGGCTTGGTAGGAGAGGAAGGAGAGACAGGGACACAGGGAGAGGTAACGGGTCTGGTAGGTGTTGAAGGAGAGATGGGAGGGGATACAGGGACAGGCACATCAGTCTGAGGACTCTTGGGTTCCTCCTCTGGGAGGGCAGGCTTGGTGGGTGATGCCAGCTTGGTGTTGGGTGAGACTGGTGTTGGGTGTTGGTGTTTGGTGTTGGGTGAGGCTTGCTTGACTGGCATGGCTGCAGGAGGGACTACTTTCTTCCCAGGTGGTGCTGTGGGCCTCTGGCTGCGACGAGTCAGCTGGATCATCTTCTTATCTAGAGCTGTGTTCTGGTAGAGGTCAGGGGTGAGGGGTCAGGGGTGAGGGAAAGAAAGTAAGACCGACACTCACCTTTGTTACAATACAACAGAACCAAACAGGTAGAGAGAGACAGAAATAAAAAACAGTGGGTCAATATTTAATGGGAAGAGAAAACTGCCCCAAGATGACGTTCAACCGCACTGATCTCTGACAGTAAGGTTCATGGAGTAACATTTCTATATAATATTAAACACAGTATATAAAAACATATATATATATATATGAACAGAAACAATCCTAGATGGGATGATTTTACAGTGACAGACCCTTCACAGTGGTAGACAGACCCTTCACAGTAGACTGACTCAACAAGACAGCAAATCATATCATCAATGCTCAACATGCAGTGTAAGGGAAAATGAGAAATTGTGCTGGAGAGATTTTGCCTCATCACAACCCAAACCAACTAGACACTGAAGATCACATCTGGAATTACAGATCATTTGGATTGCTATAATAATAACAGTAATAACAATAATAACTACGTAACAATCAGAAGGCATCCAGATTTCCCATGTTCCCTTAGCTGAGTGAGTCTTCGTGGCGTCAGTGAAGAAGCAGTAAAGAAGCGTAGCCTTCAGTGTTAGTACATACCATTGCCTTGGAGCTAATTCAGAGGGTGGCAATGTGGGCGTGTTGTGGAGGGGTGGAGGGGGCGGGGAGGAAGCAGAGGGGACAGAGACTAGTCTTACTCACAGCTCAACAACATTAGAGGAGACACAGAAAGCAGGCCTGTTTGATTCCTGCTCTGGTGTACCGCAGCACTGCTGGTTTTCCTCTGTCCCTGGTAGCTAAGTGATCAGTTCATGCCATTGGTTAGCCAGAGAGTCCACTACTCACCTGGTTTCCAAGGTCTAAATAAAAAGAAGCAATGATGTCCCACTGGGCACAGACACCAATTCAACGTCTATTACACGTTGGTTCAATAGAATTTCATTGATATGACGTGGAAACAACGTTGATTCAACCAGTTGTGTGGCTCTCCAGGCTTGGAATTGATTAGCCTAAAGTCTGCTATGACAATCATCTCTCAGGATGCTGGTAAGCTCAATGACATGATTTTAGAAATCTTAACTTCTGGGGGAGTACTGTTCAATGTTAAATCCAAGGCAATATAAGCAATTTTCATCTGTCTCTCTCATCCAGTGCAGTAGTGCAGTTTAAATATTTGACCACAAGGTAGTGGTAGAGCTCAACTGAACAATTATCAGGAGATGAACTGTAATGTATCCAAAGGGCCAGGACAGCAGGTTGAAATGTTTTGTCATGAATCTGGTTCTGGGGGCAGCTCTGCCGAGTGGTCACTAGCTGGCACAACCACAAAGTAATATAATCTCATTTTAAACCTAACCTTAACCACACTGCTAACCTTAATTCCTAACCCTATCCTTAAATTAAGACCAAAAAGCTCATTTTTGTTTTGCAGCTGGCCCATCTAGCAGAAATTGCTCAGTTCTGCCTCCAGGGCAAGATTCATGACAATAAATGTCAACCTGCCATAGACATGGCCAATGCATGTAGGAGTAGGATCATGGCTTTACATAGCCATCAAATATATTGTAAAATTGCCATAGACATTTAATGTCCCCAGATTATTGCAGGGGCATTAACTATAAGAGCACTACTTTAGATGAGTGACAGAGACGGGGGCAAATTAAAAATTAGTTCAGCAGAAGTAATGAGGGCTTCTCTTAGGCCTAGTTAGTTAGCATGCCAAATAACCACCCAGCCAGCCAAAAACAACACAGAATACAATAACATGTACAAATCTAACTCAGACATCTCTCAACACAGCAGTGACATCACTGTCAACAAAGTCAGTCCACACAGAGACGAGTTGATTGATGAAGATGGTTATGAGTGAGATAAAAGTGGAGGATGAGTGTGAGAGAGAGAGAGAAAATAAAAGAAGCCCCATTGGAGGAGGAGAGAGGAGCTTAGGCAAATTACACGAGGGGGCAGAGCAGCCATGCAAACTGATTCAAGGCCACTGCAGAGATTTACTGAGTTATTCTGCCCAGATCAATCTGTTATAGAGAGGCATTATTGGAGCTGGCAGAGGGGGAGAGAGTGGAGGACGGGGGAGATCGGTACCCTGCACTCAGCTCCAAAGCTTCCCCTGTGGTCCTGGGATGAGTTGGGAGGAGGGAGTGGGATGAGCAGGAGGGGCGCGGGGATCTCCTTTACACCTCAAACTGTCAAAGGAGATTTACAACAAAATGAGGTTTAACCCCGAGTCAGGGGCAGTCCCAAATGAACCCTTACGCACCCCTTAGCCCATGTTAATCCCCTTCTACTGCTGCAGTGGGTATACTGGACCCAGGTGGAAGCAGAGAGCATGTGTGCATCTCAATAGTCTAGAGAGGCTTCCTCTCATTGTCTCCTTCAGGACCAGGGAAGGAGATGAGGGGGATCTAATTGAGATGCATCCATTGACAGACCTATGCTATATTGGTCGTGTATTCGCAGGCCAGCTCCAGCTCAATAGACCCCAAAGTGGACCAGAGAGGGGAGGTGATGTGACCAGAAGTGTGCGGCAGATCGAGAGGAAGTTCACCATCCACAACAGGAAGTTACATAACTGTGCCAGGAGGTGCATAGGCTTGTGGGAAAAAGCTTAAAAACAGAAAGAGGATGGTAGGATATGACTAAGGATGTATCTCTTCAGACCAATGTACTCTGGAGTCACTGAGAACACTGCGTCAACACTAAAACACGACATTTGCACCGCACAGATGAAAACGTGTTTTAGAGAGAAGATGATGAATCAGGATTTATCCGTGTGTAATCCCAGGGGAAAGCTTTTTGAATAAATGTTGCTCTCTTAAAACCCTCAGTGATATGATTACATGAACAGAAGTTGTCCATTTCTTAGCTTTCCTGTCAGATAATCTCTCATGTTCTTTTAGATCAAAATCTTATGTAACCAACTGATTAATAGTACTAGATGTGAAAATGGTTATTGTTTGTTTGAAAGTGAGTAGGTGTAGTGCTGAATTGACGAACATTTGTTACAGCTCATGTTGGTTTCCAATCAATCTTGAAATATAAGCGGATGCCAATCAAATAAAAATCAGGAAGCTTCTTTTATCTTTGTTTTTGGTTCCTTCAGAAAACGACTGATGGCAAGTAAAATCAGGCCATGGTTGAACATTTCTGCAAATATCAAGAATCTACAGACGAGGACTCTGGGGTGTCTATGTACGACAGATGGTGGAATACAGAGAGTTCAGATGAGGGAAAGTATATGGAGATACACAATGTGTGTATTGGAAACGTGACCAGAAAATAGAGAGTAGTTGGTAGAGAGTAGAGGGTCGTGACAGAGTGCTGTTGTGTATACGGAGTAAAACAATGTGTGTATGGGACCAGAAAACAAATAATGGGTTGTGATAGTGAATGTTGTTGTCTTGTTCCTCACCATGATGACTGACACTCCTGCTGTGGTTGTGCTGGGCTTTGGTGCTGTGTTGAAGTGTGTCCTCAGTTTACCTGACACCTCCATCTTCATGTTGTTCTCCATGTTGTCATCCTGCAGAGACACACACACATTCTCCTTTATGGTCCTGAACACACACACACACATTCTCCTTTATGGTCCTGAACACACACACACACACATTCTCCTTTATGGTCCTGAACACACACACACATTCTCCTTTATGGTCCTGAACACACACACACACATTCTCCTTTATGGTCCTGAACACACACATTCTCCTTTATGGTCCTGAACACACACACACACACATTCTCCTTTATGGTCCTGAACACACACACACACACATTCTCCTTTATGGTCCTGAACACACACATTCTCCTTTATGGTCCTGAACACACACACATTCTCCTTTATGGTCCTGAACACACACATTCTCCTTTATGGTCCTGAACACACACATTCTCCTTTATGGTCCTGAACACACACATTCTCCTTTATGGTCCTGAACACACACACACACACACACACACACACACACACACACACACACACACACACACACACACACACACACACACACACACACACACACACACACACACACACACACACACACACACACACACACACACACACACACACACACACACACACACACACACTCTCCTTTATGGTCCTGAACACACACACACACACACCCCCACAAAGTCCACAAGACAAGTTACCGTGACCCAGGGATGAGAGAGGATGTCCTGTGCTGTGTAGCGTGCCTCCACGTTCACCTGCAACATCCGCCCAATCAGCTCCTAGAAAACACATCAGGTCATGCATCAGCGGTGACATCTTCAAGGTCCAGTCTCTCTCAAGTCATGTCGTCGCAACTTTACTTTGACATGTCATGTCACACTGTGAGAACAATGTACAAGTGTCACAGGAGGATATTACAAACAATGCTCTAGCACTGTTTGGCTACATTCACTGTGCCTCCAACCAGGGTCGGGTTCATTAGGGCTTACCATAACAAAACGTACCAAAATATTTTGCAACAGAAAACGAAAATGAGCATGTCTTATTGGACAAGTTCAGGTAGTCCATATCAGTCCATTTTCTACTCTTCCGGTAACTAATGAATAGACAGCTACTGCAGCAGGCTGTTGAGATCTCTAGACTAGGCTTTTCTTTTTTAAGTCGAGGTGCCACTGCAGCAGAGGATTTAATTAGTAGTTCAGACTTGCTTTGAAATAGCTGCTGTCACTGTAACACATGGTGGTCATTTAGGGAGTGAGAGCAGGGAGCGCCATGCCTTTTACCACACACTAGTCATTGAGAGAGGGAGCGAGCGAGAGGCAGAAAGAGAGAGGCAGAGAGAGAGAGAGGCAGAGAGAGAGAGGCAGAGAGAGAGAGATTTAAATTATACAACCACCTAAAAGGAACCAATCCCAAACCTTCCATAACAAAGCCATCCCCGACAGAGAAATACATCTGGAGAAGAAACCCCTAAGCAAGCTGGTCCTGAGGCTCTGTTCACAAACACAAACAGACCCCACAGAGCCCCAGGACAGCAACACTCAATCAAATCATGAGAAAACAAAAAGATAATTACTTGGCCCAAAACAGAGAGTACACAGTGGCAGAATACCTGACCACTGTGACTGACCCAAAATGAAGGAAATCTTTGGCTATGTACAGACTCAGTGAGCATAGCCTTGCTATTGAGAAAGGCCGCCGTAGGCAGACCTGGCTCTCAAGAGAAGACAGGCTTATGTGCACACTGTCCACAAAATGAGGTGGAAACTGAGATGCACTTCCTAACCTCCTGCCAAATGTATGACCATATTAGAGACACATATTTCCTTCAGATTACACAGACCCACAAAAAATTTGAAAAGAAATCTAATTTTGATAAACTCCCACATCTGATGGGTGAAATACCACAGTGTGCAATCACAGCAGCAAGATTTGTGACCTGTTTGCACAAGAAAAGGTCAACCAGTGAAGAACAAACACCATTGTAAATACAACCCATATTTATGTTTATTTATTTTCCCTTTCGTACTTTAACTATTTGCACATCATTACAACACTATACATTATATGACATTTGAAATGTATTTATTCTTTTGGAACTTTTGGAAGCGTCATGTTTATTTCACTTTTGTTTATCCATTTCACTTGCTTTGGCAATGTAAACATATGTTTTCCATGACAATAAAGCCCCTTGAATTGAAATTGAACATTTTATTGAATTGAGAGGCAGAGAGAGTGAGAGCGAGAGAGAGAGAGAGAGGGAGAGAGAGAGAGAGAAAGAGAGAAATAGAGAGGGAGAGAGGGAACAGAAAAGAGGAGTAATGAAAGATGTGAGAACCGAAGAAGAGATGGTGTGTGTGCAGCATCCCCTCTTTCTCTCTTTCCAAACCATCCCCCTCTCTTTCTTCACTCCCGCTCCCCTCTCCTTCATTCCGGAAGATCTCAACGGGACCCTCCGACCCCCTCGTTGCTGCCACCCAAATGTAATGGGGGCTGACGCGACAGGGGTGGTGTGTCTGTGTGTGGTGGTTTACCTTGGCTGAGTCCGTGACGTTGTCCCAGTAGGGAGCAGGGAAGTCCAGTCGTCCCACCAGGATCTGGTCAAACAGGTCCTCTTGAAGGTTGTCCTCACTGTACAGAGAAACATACTATGCTGTGAACAGATGGATACTTCAGCATACACCCACAAATACTGTAGTACACACACACACACACACACAATATTTATGTCACATTCAAAGACACACAGCGGCAGAATAACTGACACCATTGTCCTATCTATCCCCTCACCTTCCCTCACTAACTGGCTGCATTTTCCAATTCAGCACCAATCCAGCACCAATCAATTCAAGGACACACCAGAACACACCAAGAGTAGCCACAGAAGAGGTACAAGTAGGGGGAGGATAGGACGACATAATAAATCTCTCAGCTCTATTCTGGCAGACAATCCTCACTGCAATGACACTACTATCCAGAGACCTTGTCTATGTCTATGCCGAACGGTTAATCTATGCGAGATCATGCGAGATCACAGTTATGCTAAACCATAGGTATTTCAACAACAAAAAAACATAAAATTAACTCATGTAAATTAACATCTCCTATATGAAGTGTGAATATTTCTGCCACACAGGAAAACGGTTCCAAATAAATGACATTATTACGTGTTCCACCACCCATGTTATTTACATTATTAAATGTCCATGTGGGCTCTGTAATGTCGGTAAAACCACCCGCTCTCTCAAACAGAGAATTAGTGAACATAAACGTTCAATCAGGAGAAACGACAGGGATTATCCAGTCGCTGTACATTTCAATGACCTGAACATGACATTTCCACCTTTAGATTTTGTGGCATAGAGAAAGTTAAGATATCAGACAGGGGAGGTGATATAAATAATACTCTGAGTAAAAGAGAATGTTTTGGGATTTTCACCCTCCAGACATTATTTCCTAAAGGACTTAATGATGAAATGCCTATGTATGTTATGTTGTGAATTTGAACATGGAATATGTGTCTCTTGTAGATTACTCTGACGTTTTTCGTACGATGTACCCAATGACTAATGAAAACTTACTATATTATCCTCATTGTGGTTTTACAGACGTGTTTCATACGTCTTATTTATACACTTTTGTAATATTTATGAAATGCATATTGTTATATTTGGCAGCACTTATTTCTTTTTCCTTTGCCTCCAACCCCCTTCGATGTGTGGAACGGATGTGGGTGGGGCCAGGTCTACATAAGGGTGCACATTTTTACAAAATCACAAAAGCTCTGACGAAGGCCGTGAGGCCGATACATAAGCTTATTAAATATTGGTGATACTATCAGGTGCAGTGTGTGGTTTCCTTTATCTTGTTCAATTGTTGCCATGCACCTGCAAATAAGATTGCCTTTTGAATTTTTTACATCTCCTATATTTAAAAAGCTGAATAACGTGCAAGGGCCAGATGCCTGGGTTTACACTAAGGAAGCCGAACGGATGTGCTAGGCTAGCCCACTCAACACTTGATTTTCAGCGTAAGGACTGTCTATGGGAACATTTACAGGCCATTCCCGAGACCAATTAGACATTTCTAAGAGTTTTCCAACAGTAAGGATTAAATCCCTGTTTTCTGTAAGTTAAAGCACATCCTAGACAGGCTAGTAGAGATTTAACTGTGTCAATCAGATATGAAGCAGGTGGCCAATCGTAGAATATCAGAGATTATCATGTTAACATTAAGCGTGGTGACTGTGTAATGAACGCCATCCCATCAAGGACCAGCCACGTTGTTATGTGGTGTACCTGAGAATATATCCCTTTAGGAGTTCTGGAGGTTAAATAACATTGTGTAGTGTACTGTAGGTTACATAACATTGTGTAGTGTACTGTAGGTGTCTGGAGGTTAAATAACATTGTGTAGTGTACTGTAGGTGTCTGGAGGTTAAATAACATTGTGTAGTGTACTGTAGGTGTCTGGAGGTTAAATAACATTGTGTAGAGTACTGTAGGTGTCTGGAGGTTAAATAACATTGTGTAGTGTACTGTAGGTTACATAACATTGTGTAGTGTACTGTAGGTGTCTGGAGGTTACATAACATTGTGTAGTGTACTGTAGGTGTCTGGAGGTTAAATAACATTGTGTAGTGTACTGTAGGTGTCTGGAGGTTAAATAACATTGTGTAGTGTACTGTAGGTGTCTGGAGGTTAAATAACATTGTGTAGTGTACTGTAGGTGTCTGGAGGTTAAATAACATTGTGTAGTGTACTGTAGGTGTCTGGAGGTTAAATAACATTGTGTAGTGTACTGTAGGTGTCTGGAGGTTAAATAACATTGTGTAGTGTACTGTAGGTTACATAACATTGTGTAGTGTACTGTAGGTGTCTGGAGGTTAAATAACATTGTGTAGTGTACTGTAGGTGTCTGGAGGTTAAATAACATTGTGTAGTGTACTGTAGGTGTTCTGGAGGTTACATAACATTGTGTAGTGTACTGTAGGTGTTCTGGAGGTTAAATAACATTGTGTAGTGTACTGTAGGTGTTCTGGAGGTTAAATAACATTGTGTAGTGTACTGTAGGTGTTCTGGAGGTTACATAACATTGTGTAGTGTACTGGAGGTGTCTGGAGGTTAAATAACATTGTGTAGTGTACTGTAGGTGTCTGGAGGTTACATAACATTGTGTAGTGTACTGTAGGTGTTCTGGAGGTTACATAACATTGTGTAGTGTACTGTAGGTGTCTGGAGGTTACATAACATTGTGTAGTGTACTGTAGGTGTCTGGAGGTTAAATAACATTGTGTAGTGTACTGTAGGTGTCTGGAGGTTAAATAACATTGTGTAGAGTACTGGAGGTGTCTGGAGGTTAAATAACATTGTGTAGTGTACTGTAGGTGTCTGGAGGTTAAATAACATTGTGTAGTGTACTGTAGGTTACATAACATTGTGTAGTGTACTGTAGGTGTCTGGAGGTTAAATAACATTGTGTAGTGTACTGTAGGTGTCTGGAGGTTAAATAACATTGTGTAGTGTACTGTAGGTGTCTGGAGGTTAAATAACATTGTGTAGTGTTCTGGAGGTTACATAACATTGTGTAGTGTACTGTAGGTGTCTGGAGGTTAAATAACATTGTGTAGTGTACTGTAGGTGTCTGGAGGTTACATAACATTGTGTAGTGTACTGTAGGTGTCTGGAGGTTAAATAACATTGTGTAGTGTACTGTAGGTGTTCTGGAGGTTAAATAACATTGTGTAGTGTACTGTAGGTTACATAACATTGTGTAGTGTACTGTAGGTGTCTGGAGGTTACATAACATTGTGTAGTGTACTGTAGGTGTTCTGGAGGTTAAATAACATTGTGTAGTGTACTGTAGGTTACATAACATTGTGTAGTGTACTGTAGGTGTCTGGAGGTTAAATAACATTGTGTAGTGTACTGTAGGTGTCTGGAGGTTACATAACATTGTGTAGTGTACTGTAGGTTACATAACATTGTGTAGTGTACTGTAGGTGTCTGGAGGTTAAATAACATTGTGTAGTGTACTGTAGGTGTCTGGAGGTTACATAACATTGTGTAGTGTACTGTAGGTTACATAACATTGTGTAGTGTACTGTAGGTTACATAACATTGTGTAGTGTACTGTAGGTGTCTGGAGGTTACATAACATTGTGTAGTGTACTGTAGGTGTCTGGAGGTTAAATAACATTGTGTAGTGTACTGTAGGTGTCTGGAGGTTAAATAACATTGTGTAGTGTACTGGAGGTGTCTGGAGGTTAAATAACATTGTGTAGTGTACTGTAGGTTACATAACATTGTGTAGAGTACTGTAGGTGTCTGGAGGTTAAATAACATTGTGTAGTGTACTGTAGGTGTCTGGAGGTTAAATAACATTGTGTAGTGTACTGTAGGTTACATAACATTGTGTAGAGTACTGGAGGTGTCTGGAGGTTAAATAACATTGTGTAGTGTACTGTAGGTTACATAACATTGTGTAGTGTACTGTAGGTTACATAACATTGTGTAGTGTACTGTAGGTGTCTGGAGGTTAAATAACATTGTGTAGTGTACTGGAGGTGTCTGGAGGTTAAATAACATTGTGTAGTATACTGTAGGTGTTCTGGAGGTTAAATAACATTGTGTAGTGTACTGTAGGTGTTCTGGAGGTTAAATAACATTGTGTAGTGTACTGGAGGTGTCTGGAGGTTAAATAACATTGTGTAGTGTACTGTAGGTTACATAACATTGTGTAGTGTACTGTAGGTGTCTGGAGGTTAAATAACATTGTGTAGAGTACTGTAGGTGTCTGGAGGTTAAATAACATTGTGTAGTGTACTGGAGGTGTCTGGAGGTTAAATAACATTGTGTAGTGTACTGTAGGTGTCTGGAGGTTAAATAACATTGTGTAGTGTACTGTAGGTGTTCTGGAGGTTAAATAACATTGTGTAGTGTACTGTAGGTGTCTGGAGGTTAAATAACATTGTGTAGTGTACTGTAGGTGTCTGGAGGTTAAATAACATTGTGTAGTGTACTGTAGGTGTCTGGAGGTTAAATAACATTGTGTAGTGTACTGTAGGTGTCTGGAGGTTAAATAACATTGTGTAGTGTACTGTAGGTGTCTGGAGGTTAAATAACATTGTGTAGTGTACTGTAGGTGTCTGGAGGTTAAATAACATTGTGTAGTGTACTGGAGGTGTCTGGAGGTTAAATAACATTGTGTAGTGTACTGTAGGTTAAATAACATTGTGTAGTGTACTGTACAGTGCCTTGCGAAAGTATTCGGCCCCCTTGAACTTTGCGACCTTTTGCCACATTTCAGGCTTCAAACATAAAGATATAAAACTGTATTTTTTTGTGAAGAATCAACAACAAGTGGGACACAATCATGAAGTGGAACGACATTTATTGGATATTTCAAACTTAAGTTAATACTTTGTAGCGCCACCTTTTGCTGCGATTACAGCTGTAAGTCGCTTGGGGTATGTCTCTATCAGTTTTGCACATCGAGAGACTGACATTTTTTCCCATTCCTCCTTGCAAAACAGCTCGAGCTCAGTGAGGTTGGATGGAGAGCATTTGTGAACAGCAGTTTTCAGATCTTTCCACAGATTCTCGATTGGATTCAGGTCTGGACTTTGACTTGGCCATTCTAACACCTGGATATGTTTATTTTTGAACCATTCCATTGTAGATTTTGCTTTATGTTTTGGATCATTGTCTTGTTGGAAGACAAATCTCCGTCCCAGTCTCGGGTCTTTTGCAGACTCCATCAGGTTTTCTTCCAGAATGGTCCTCTATTTGGCTCCATCCATCTTCCCATCAATTTTAACCATCTTCCCTGTCCCTGCTGAAGAAAAGCAGGCCCAAACCATGATGCTGCCACCACCATGTTTGACAGTGGGGATGGTGTGTTCAGCTGTGTTGCTTTTACGCCAAACATAACGTTTTGCATTGTTGCCAAAAAGTTCAATTTTGGTTTCATCTGACCAGAGCACCTTCTTCCACATGTTTGGTGTGTCTCCCAGGTGGCTTGTGGCAAACTTTAAACGACACTTTTTATGGATATCTTTAAGAAATGGCTTTCTTCTTGCCACTCTTCCATAAAGGCCAGATTTGTGCAATATACGACTGATTGTTGTCCTATGGACAGAGTCTCCCACCTCAGCTGTAGATCTCTGCAGTTCATCCAGAGTGATCATGGGCCTCTTGGCTGCATCTCTGATCAGTCTTCTCCTTGTATGAGCTGAAAGTTTAGAGGGACGGCCAGGTCTTGGTAGATTTGCAGTGGTCTGATACTCCTTCCATTTCAATATTATCGCTTGCACAGTGCTCCTTGGGATGTTTAAAGCTTGGGAAATCTTTTTGTATCCAAATCCGGCTTTAAACTTCTTCACAACAGTATCTCGGACCTGCCTGGTGTGTTCCTTGTTCTTCATGATGCTCTCTGCGCTTTTAACGGACCTCTGAGACTATCACAGTGCAGGTGCATTTATACGGAGACTTGATTACACACAGGTGGATTGTATTTATCATCATTAGTCATTTAAGTCAACATTGGATCATTCAGAGATCCTCACTGAACTTCTGGAGAGTTTGCTGCACTGAAAGTAAAGGGGCTGAATAATTTTGCACGCCCAATTTTTCAGTTTTTGATTTGTTAAAAAAGTTTGAAATATCCAATAAATGTCGTTCCACTTCATGATTGTGTCCCACTTGTTGTTGATTCTTCACAAAAAAATACAGTTTTATATCTTTATGTTTGAAGCCTGAAATGTGGCAAAAGGTTGCAAAGTTCAAGGGGGCCGAATACTTTCGCAAGGCACTGTAGGTGTTCTGGAGGTTAAATAACATTGTGTAGTGTACTGTAGGTGTCTGGAGGTTACATAACATTGTGTAGAGTACTGTAGGTGTCTGGAGGTTACATAACATTGTGTAGAGTACTGTAGGTGTCTGGAGGTTAAATAACATTGTGTAGTGTACTGTAGGTGTCTGGAGGTTAAATAACATTGTGTAGAGTACTGTAGGTGTCTGGAGGTTAAATAACATTGTGTAGTGTACTGTAGGTGTCTGGAGGTTAAATAACATTGTGTAGTGTACTGTAGGTGTTCTGGAGGTTAAATAACATTGTGTAGTGTTCTGGAGGTTAAATAACATTGTGTAGTGTTCTGGAGGTTAAATAACATTGTGTAGTGTACTGTAGGTGTTCTGGAGGTTAAATAACATTGTGTAGTGTACTGTAGGTGTCTGGAGGTTAAATAACATTGTGTAGTGTACTGTAGGTTACATAACATTGTGTAGTGTACTGTAGGTGTCTGGAGGTTAAATAACATTGTGTAGTGTACTGTAGGTGTTCTGGAGGTTACATAACATTGTGTAGTGTTCTGGAGGTTAAATAACATTGTGTAGTGTACTGTAGGTGTCTGGAGGTTAAATAACATTGTGTAGTGTACTGTAGGTGTCTGGAGGTTAAATAACATTGTGTAGTGTACTGTAGGTGTTCTGGAGGTTACATAACATTGTGTAGTGTACTGTAGGTGTTCTGGAGGTTAAATAACATTGTGTAGTGTACTGTAGGTGTCTGGAGGTTAAATAACATTGTGTAGTGTACTGTAGGTTACATAACATTGTGTAGTGTACTGTAGGTGTCTGGAGGTTAAATAACATTGTGTAGTGTACTGTAGGTTACATAACATTGTGTAGTGTACTGTAGGTGTCTGGAGGTTAAATAACATTGTGTAGTGTACTGTAGGTGTCTGTAGGTTACATAACATTGTGTAGTGTACTGGAGGTTACATAACATTGTGTAGTGTTCTGGAGGTTAAATAACATTGTGTAGTGTTCTGGAGGTTAAATAACATTGTGTAGTGTACTGTAGGTGTCTGGAGGTTAAATAACATTGTGTAGTGTACTGTAGGTGTCTGGAGGTTAAATAACATTGTGTAGAGTACTGGAGGTGTCTGGAGGTTAAATAACATTGTGTAGTGTACTGTAGGTGTCTGGAGGTTAAATAACATTGTGTAGTGTACTGTAGGTGTCTGGAGGTTAAATAACATTGTGTAGAGTACTGTAGGTGTCTGGAGGTTACATAACATTGTGTAGTGTACTGTAGGTGTCTGGAGGTTACATAACATTGTGTAGTGTACTGTAGGTGTCTGGAGGTTAAATAACATTGTGTAGTGTACTGTAGGTGTCTGGAGGTTACATAACATTGTGTAGTGTACTGTAGGTGTTCTGGAGGTTAAATAACATTGTGTAGTGTACTGTAGGTGTCTGGAGGTTAAATAACATTGTGTAGTGTACTGTAGGTGTTCTGGAGGTTAAATAACATTGTGTAGTGTACTGTAGGTGTTCTGGAGGTTAAATAACATTGTGTAGTGTACTGTAGGTGTTCTGGAGGTTAAATAACATTGTGTAGTGTACTGTAGGTGTTCTGGAGGTTAAATAACATTGTGTAGTGTACTGTAGGTGTTCTGGAGGTTAAATAACATTGTGTAGTGTACTGTAGGTGTTCTGGAGGTTACATAACATTGTGTAGTGTACTGTAGGTGTTCTGGAGGTTACATAACATTGTGTAGTGTACTGTAGGTGTACAGGAGGTTAAATAACATTGTGTAGTGTACTGTAGGTTACATAACATTGTGTAGAGTACTGTAGGTGTCTGGAGGTTAAATAACATTGTGTAGTGTACTGTAGGTGTTCTGGAGGTTAAATAACATTGTGTAGTGTACTGTAGGTGTCTGGAGGTTAAATAACATTGTGTAGTGTACTGTAGGTTACATAACATTGTGTAGAGTACTGTAGGTGTCTGGAGGTTAAATAACATTGTGTAGTGTACTGTAGGTGTCTGGAGGTTAAATAACATTGTGTAGTGTACTGTAGGTGTCTGGAGGTTAAATAACATTGTGTAGTGTACTGTAGGTGTTCTGGAGGTTACATAACATTGTGTAGTGTACTGTAGGTGTTCTGGAGGTTAAATAACATTGTGTAGTGTACCTGCGGAAGGGAGGAAAGCCACACAGCAGGATGTAAGTGATGACCCCAGTTGCCCAGATATCCACCTTCAGACCATAACTGGGGAGAGAGACAGAGAAGAGATGGAGAAAGAGCAGAGAGAAAGAGCAGAGGAGGGGGAGAGAGAGAAGAGAGAAAGCAGAGCAAGAAAGACAGGGAAAGAGAGAGCAGAGAGAGAAAGAGAGCGAGCAGAGAGAGAAAGAGAGCGAGCCGAGAGAGAGAAATATGAAGGAAGTGTTGTTTAACATCCGTGTGGGTTTCCCCTTCAGCGGCGCTAGTCACTAGAATGTCTGATGCTATGGATACAGGTACAGGTTCCCTGAGTTGGCAGTAACTCACCCAGCCTCAGCGATGATCTCAGGGGCCACGTAGGTGGGGGTTCCACACACGGTGTGCAGGGGCCCCTCAACCACAGTGGCCAGACCAAAGTCCCCCAGCTTCAGAGACTTAGTGCCGTCAAGGTACTCACACACCTAAGGGACAGACACACAAAACATAGTTAACAACTCATGTCACCTCAATTCAAAAGGCATTGTGCATTTCATATGCAAATCTCATATGCAAGTACTTTAGCATGCCATATGAAAATCTCAAAACCATAGTACACAGCGTTGTACGAGATCTTCAGTTTCTTGGCCATTTCTTGCATGGAATAGCCTTCATTTCTCAGAACAAGAATATACTGACAAGTTTCAGAAGAAAGTTTGTTGTTTCTGGCGATTTTGAGATACCCAACTAGTCTAAAGGCCAGTTTTATTGCTTCTTTAATCAGAACAACAGTTTTCAGCTGTGCTAGCATAATTGCAAAAGGGTTTTCTAATGATCAATTAGCCTTTTAAAATGATAAACTTGGATTAGCGAACAAAGGAGTGATGGTTGCTGATAATGGGCCCATGTAGATATTCCATAAAAAATCTGCCGTTTCCAGCTACAATAGTCATTTACAACATTAACAATGTCTATACTGTATTTCTGATCAATTTGATGTTATTTAATGGACAAAAAAATAGTTTTTCTTTCAAAAACAAGGACATTTCTAAGTGACCCCAAACTTTTGAAAGGTTGTGTATGTCTCAGCCACTCTGGTGGAATTGTGTCACAACAATTCTGACATATTGTTGTCAGGTAACTACTGTATGTCAATTCAACAACATATGATCTTACAGTGTACAGTGTAGCTGGCTACCCCAGTCTTCAGTTTGGTCCCTCACTACTCACCAGCAGGTTCTCAGGCTTGATGTCTCTGTGTACTATGTTCATGCTGTGGAGGTACTTCAGAGCTCCAGCCAGGTTAAACACCATGACACTGGCATCTCTCTCTGTGTACTTAGTGGAGGACGTGATGGCATCAAACAGGTCGCCACCCTGCAGGAAATGGACGCATTAGACACATTCATGTTGAATTAAGAACTTACCTAAATGATAAGGTACCTAAAATATTAATGTTGTATGCACTGATGAAGTGCAGAATACTGCTGTAGTGGTCAGTAGCGGTTGACGAGATACTGCAGTGGTCAATAGTGGTTGACTAGATACTCTAGAGGTCAGTAGTGGTTGACTAGATACTGTAGAGGTCAGTAGTGGTTGACTAGATACTGTAGAGGTCAGTAGTGGTTGACTAGATACTGTAGAGGTCAGCAGTGGTTGACTAGATACTGTAGAGGTCAATAGTGGTTGACTAGATACTGTAGAGGTCAGTAGTGGTTGACTAGGTACTGTAGAGGTCAGTAGTGGTTGACTAGATACTGTAGAGGTCAGCAGTGGTTGACTAGATACTGTAGAGGTCAGTAGTGGATGACTAGATACTGCAGTGGTCAGTAGTGGTTGACTAGATACTGTAGAGGTCAGTAGTGGTTGACTAGGTACTGTAGAGGTCAGTAGTGGATGACTAGATACTGCAGTGGTCAGTAGTGGTTGACTAGATACTGCAGTGGTCAGTAGTGGTTGACTAGATACTGTAGAGGTCAGTAGTGGTTGACTAGATAATGTAGAGGTAGGTCAGTAGTGGTTGACTAGATACTGTAGAGGTCTGCAGTGGTTGACTAGATACTGTAGAGGTCAGTAGTGGATGACTAGATACTGTAGTGGTTGACTAGATACTGTAGAGGTCAGTAGTGGTTGAATAGATACTGTAGAGGTCAGTAGTGGTTGAATAGATACTGTAGAGGTCAGTAGTGGTTGAATAGATACTGTAGAAGTCAGTAGTGGTTGAATAGATACTGTAGAGGTCAGTAGTGGTTGAATAGATACTGTAGAGGTCTGCAGTGGTTGACTAGATACTGTAGAGGTCAGTAGTGGATGACTAGATAAAGTAGTGGTTGACTAGATACTGTAGAGGTCAGTAGTGGTTGAATAGATACTGTAGAGGTCAGTAGTGGTTGAATAGATACTGTAGAGGTCAGTAGTGGTTGAATAGATACTGTAGAAGTCAGTAGTGGTTGAATAGATACTGTAGAGGTCAGTAGTGTTTGACTAGATACTGTAGAGGTCAGTAGTGTTTGAATAGATACTGTAGAGGTCAGTAGTGGTTGAATAGATGCTGTAGAGGTCAGTAGTGGTTGACTAGATACTGTAGAGGTCAGTAGTGGTTGAATAGATACTGTAGAGGTCAGTAGTGGTTGAATAGATACTGTAGAGGTCAGTAGTGGTTGAATAGATACTGTAGAAGTCAGTAGTGGTTGAATAGATACTGTAGAGGTCAGTAGTGTTTGACTAGATACTGTAGAGGTCAGTAGTGTTTGAATAGATACTGTAGAGGTCAGTAGTGGTTGAATAGATACTGTAGAGGTTGAATAGATACTGTAGAGGTCAGTAGTGGTTGAATAGATACTGTAGAGGTCAGTAGTGTTTGACTAGATACTGTAGAGGTCAGTAGTGTTTGAATAGATACTGTAGAGGTCAGTAGTGGTTGACTAGATACTGTAGAGGTCAGTAGTGGTTGAATAGATACTGTAGAGGTCAGTAGTGGTTGATTAGATACTGTAGAGGTCAGTAGTGGTTGACTAGATACTGTAGAGGTCAGTAGTGTTTGAATAGATACTGTAGAGGTCAGTAGTGGTTGAATAGATACTGTAGAGGTCAGTAGTGGTTGACTAGATACTGTAGAGGTCAGTAGTGGTTAACTAGATACTGTAGAGGTCAGTAGTGGTTGACTAGATACTGTAGAGGTCAGTAGTGGTTGACTAGATACTGTAGAGGTCAGTAGTGGTTGACTAGATACTGTAGAGGTCAGTAGTGGTTGATTAGATACTGTAGAGGTCAGTAGTGGTTGAATAGATACTGTAGAGGTCAGTAGTGGTTGACTAGATACTGTAGAGGTCAGTAGTGGTTGACTAGATACTGTAGAGGTCAGTAGTGGTTGAATAGATACTGTAGAGGTCAGTAGTGGTTGACTAGATACTGTAGAGGTCAGTAGTGGTTGAATAGATACTGTAGAGGTCAGTAGTGGTTGACTAGATACTGTAGAGGTCAGTAGTGGTTGACTAGATACTGTAGAGGTCAGTAGTCGTTAACTAGATACTGTAGAGGTCAGTAGTGGTTGACCGTACCTTGACCAGCTCCATGACCAGGTAGAGTTCAGTGGGTGTGTCCACTTCGTCTATCAGCTGGATAATGTTGGGGTGTTTGACTCTCCTCAGCACTGCCACCTCATTCTCTATCAGGTGCTCCTACGCACACGCACACGCACACGCACACGCACACGCACACGCACACGCACACGCACACGCGCACACACACACGCACACACACACACACACACACACACACACACACACACACACACACACACACACACACACACACACACACGTTAGGTATTCAACTCTGCATTATTAACCCCCAGGCAGACAGACATGTAGTAGTTCATTGGGTTGGTCTTTGATCCTGTTAATATGGAATCAGATTAGAGATTTATCATGCTTTATTCATGTTTTCTCTAATGTCAGCTGCTCTGACAGATACATGATATACATCACTTTGAGCTGAGAGGCTAAACCTTAATTAGATAGTTAAGAGACCAGAGCAATCAATAGTCATTTATTTAGAGTGTCCTCTTGTCTGAGACTGGGATATGTTTTGTATTGCGTCAAACAACAACATTGACGAATACGCTGATTCGGTGTGCGAGTTCATTAGAACGTGCGTTGAAGATGTCGTTCCCAAAGCAACGATTAAAACATTCCCAAACCAGAAACCGTGGATTGATGGCAGCATTCGCGTGAAACTGAAAGCGCGAACCACTGCTTTTAATCAGGGCAAGGTGACCGGAAACATGACCGAATACAAACAGTGTAGCTATTCCCTCCGCAAGGCAATCAAACAAGCTAAGCGTCAGTATAGAGACAAAGTAGAATCTCAATTCAACGGCTCAGACACAAGAGGTATGTGGCAGGGTCTACAGTCAATCACGGATTACAAAAAGAAAACCAGCCCAGTCACGGACCAGGATGTCTTGCTCCCAGGCAGACTAAATAACTTTTTTGCCCGCTTTGAGGACAATACAGTGCCACTGACTCGGCCCGCAACCAAAACATGCGGACTCTCCTTCACTGCAGCCGAGGTGAGTAAGACATTTAAACGTGTTAACCCTCGCAAGGTTGCAGGCCCAGACGGCATCCCCAGCCGCACCCTCAGAGCATGCGCAGACCAGCTGGCTGGTGTGTTTACGGACATATTCAATCAATCCCTATCTCAGTCTGCTGTTCCCTCATGCTTCAAGAGGGCCACCATTGTTCCTGTTCCCAAGAAAGCTAAGGTAACTGAGCTAAACGACTACCGCCCTGTAGCACTCACTTCCGTCATCATGAAGTGCTTTGAGAGACTAGTCAAGGACCATATCACCTCCACCCTACCTGACACCCTAGACCCACTCCAATTTGCTTACCGCCCAAATAGGTCCACAGACGATGCAATCTCAACCACACTGCACACTGCCCTAACCCATCTGGACAAGAGGAATACCTATGTGAGAATGCTGTTCATCGACTACAGCTCGGCATTTAACACCATAGTACCCTCCAAGCTCGTCATCAAGCTCGAGACCCTGGGTCTCGACCCCGCCCTGTGCAACTGGGTACTGGACTTCCTGACGGGCCGCCCCCAGGTGGTGAGGGTAGGCAACAACATCTCCACCCCGCTGATCCTCAACACTGGGGCCCCACAAGGGTGCGTTCTGAGCCCTCTCCTGTACTCCCTGTTCACCCACGACTGCGTGGCCACGCACGCCTCCAACTCAATCATCAAGTTTGCGGACGACACAACAGTGGTAGGCTTGATTACCAACAACGACGAGATGGCCTACAGGGAGTAGGTGAGGGCCCTCGGAGTGTGGTGTCAGGAAAATAACCTCACACTCAACGTCAACAAAACTAAGGAGATGATTGTGGACTTCAGGAAACAGCAGAGGGAACACCACCCTATCCACATCAATGGAACAGTAGTGGAGAGGGTAGTAAGTTTTAAGTTCCTCGGCGTACACATCACAGACAAACTGAATTGGTCCACCCACACAGACAGCATCGTGAAGGAGGCTGAAGAAATTCGGCTTGTCACCAAAAGCACTCACAAACTTCTACAGATGCACAATCGAGAGCATCCTGGCGGGCTGTATCACCGCCTGGTACGGCAACTGCTCCGCCCACAACCGTAAGGCTCTCCAGAGGGTAGTGAGGTCTGCACAACGCATCACCGGGGGCAAACTACCTGCCCTCCAGGACACCTACACCACCCGATGTTACAGGAAGGCCATAAAGATCATCAAGGACAACAACCACCCGAGCCACTGCCTGTTCACCCCGCAATCATCCAGAAGGCGAGGTCAGTACAGGTGCATCAAAGCTGGGACCGAGAGACTGAAAAACAGCTTCTATCTCAAGGCCATCAGACTGTTAAACAACCACCACTAACATTGAGTGGCTGCTGCCAACACACTGACTCAACTCCAGCCACTTTAATAAATGGGAATTGATGGGAAATTATGTAAAATATATCACTAGCCACTTTAAACAATGCTACCTAATATAATGTTTACATACCCTACATCATTCATCTCATATGTATACGTATATATACTGTACTCTATATCATCTACTGCATCTTTATGTAATACATGTATCACTAGCCACTTTAACTATGCCACTTTGTTTACATACTCATCTCATATGTATATAATGTATCGATACCATCTACTGTATCTTGCCTATGCCGCTCTGTACCATCACTCATTCATATATCTTTATGTACATATTCTTTATCCCCTTACACTTGTGTCTATAAGGTAGTCGTTTTGGAATTGTTAGCTAGATTACTTGTTGGTTATTACTGCATTGTCGGAACTAGAAGCACAAGCATTTCACTACACTCGCATTAACACCTGCTAACCATGTGCATGTGACAAATAAATTTGATTTGATTTGATTTTTACATGGTACTGGGACTGTCAGCAACACTGTCTGAGAGAACAGTCTCTGTTGATACATGGTACTGGGACTGTCAGCAACACTGTCTGAGAGAACAGTCTCTGTTGATACATGGTACTGGGACTGTCAGCAACACTGTATGAGAGAACAGTCTCTGTTGATACATGGTACTGGGACTGTCAGCAACACTGTCTGAGAGAACAGTCTCTCTGTTGATACATGGTCCTGGGACTGTCAACAACACTGTCTGAGAGAACAGCCTCTGTTGATACATGGTACTGGGACTGTCAGCAACACCGTCTGAGAGAACAGTCTCTGTTGATACATGGTCTTGGGACTGTCAGCAACACCGTCTGAGAGAACAGTCTCTGTTGATACATGGTCCTGGGACTGTCGGCAACACTGTCTGAGAGAACAGCCTCTGTTGATACATGGTACTGGGACTGTCAGCAACACTGTCTGAGAGAACAGCCTCTGTTGATACATGGTCCTGGGACTGTCAACAACACTGTCTGAGAGAACAGCCTCTGTTGATACATGGTACTGGGACTGTCAGCAACACTGTCTGAGAGAACAGCCTCTGTTGATACATGGTACTGGGACTGTCAGCAACACTGTCTGAGAGAACAGCCTCTGTTGATACATGGTCCTGGGACTGTCAGCAACACTGTCTGAGAGAACAGCCTCTGTTGATACATGGTCCTGGGACTGTCGGCAACACTGTCTGAGAGAACAGCCTCTGTTGATACATGGTACTGGGACTGTCAGCAACACTGTCTGAGAGAACAGCCTCTGTTGATACATGGTACTGGGACTGTCAGCAACACTGTCTGAGAGAACAGCCTCTGTTGATACATGGTCCTGGGACTGTCAGCAACACTGTCTGAGAGAACAGCCTCTGTTGATACATGGTCCTGGGACTGTCAACAACACTGTCTGAGAGAACAGCCTCTGTTGATACATGGTCCTGGGACTGTCAACAACACTGTCTGAGAGAACAGCCTCTGTTGATACATGGTACTGGGACTGTCAGCAACACTGTCTGAGAGAACAGTCTCTGTTGATACATGGTACTGGGACTGTCAGCAACACTGTATGAGAGAACAGTCTCTGTTGATACATGATACTGGGACTGTCAGCAACACTGTCTGAGAGAACAGCCTCTGTTGATACATGGTACTGGGACTGTCAACAACACTGTCTGAGAGAACAGCCTCTGTTGATACATGGTCCTGGGACTGTCAACAACACTGTCTGAGAGAACAGCCTCTGTTGATACATGGTACTGGGACTGTCAGCAACACTTACATTAATTCACCACGTTACAACCTGGGTTGCTGAGCTCAGCTGCTATTGGGTGACACAGTCAAAGAAATACAGTGGCAACAACATATTATCTCTCTCCCTCTTGCTCTCTTACCTTTCCACTGCACTTGGCCTTGTCAATGATCTTCAGTGCATACTCCTTCCCAGTTGACCTATAAAGACATACAGCAACACTAGTCCTTCAAATCATGGTATATTGTGTTTACTGTAAATCCTTCAAACCAACCCAAATCATGTGCAACCATCTGCCAAACTATAACGTTTGAAAGGCACTTTTTTGTTGTTTTCATCACAAACTAAGATTCTAAGTTCTATCCAACAGTAGACTGAACAGTGTTGCATCCCCATACACAGTCATAGGCTGAAGCATCAGACAGTGCGTGACGGTGTATTGGAGCATCTAGCCCTTCTGATTAGAGAAAGGAGTCTTCTCTCTGTATATTACAGACAAACTGCTGAGTCAGAAGGGAAATGGTAATGAAGTGGATTTCATGGGCTGAACCCCAGACACACGCACATACACAAACAGTAAATGCTTCCTTAAATTCTATAAATGCCTGCTGTCATTAAGCCTTAGAAGCAGTTATGACATGTGACGTGGTGCTTATTAAGTCACATTGAAAGCTACTGATCAACGTGGTCATTTATTAATAGGGCTTTTTAAGTCCAACAGCCTAGTGAACATTCATTACAAATATGAAAATCCATCAATGAGATGTAAAGAAATGTATTATTCTTAATTTACATACCGTTCTACACAGTCTTTCACCACGGCAAAGTTTCCGTCTCCTATGACCTTGCCGACCTTGTACTTATCCAGGACGGTTGTGATAGAGCTACAGCTGTTGCCGTTAACTGATGAGGAGAGACGTGTTACAACGGGGCACATCAGAATGTTACTTCCTGTGGCCCACATATTTACAGACTGAACAAAACATTAGGAACACCGTCCTAATATTAAGAATACCTTCATAATATTTGCACCCCCACCTTTTGCCCTCAGAACAGCCTCAATTAGTCGGGGCAAGGACTTTACAAGGTGTCGAAAGAGTTCAACGGGAATGCTGGCCGATGTTGACTCCAATGCTTCCCACAGTTGTGTCAAGTTGGTTGGATGTCTTTTGGGTGTTGGACCATTCTGATACAGACAGGAAACTGTTGAGTGTGAAAAACTCAGCAGCGTTGCAGTTCTTGAAACAAACTGGTGCACCTGGCACCTACTACCATACCCTGTTCAAAGGCACTTAAATATTTTGTCTTGATCCTACACCCTCTGAATGGCGCACATACACAATCCATGTCTCAATTGTCTCAAGGCTTAAAAATCCTTATTTAACCTGGCTCCTCCCCTTCATCTACACTGATTGAAGTGGATTTAACAAGTGACATCAATAAGGGATCATACATTCACCTGGATTCACCTGGTCAGTCTGTGTCATGGAAAGAGCAGGTGTTCATAATGTTTTAGACACTCAGTGTAGAATGACGTACAATACCTACAAGTACTTACTCTGGCAAAACTTGCATTGCAGTGAAATGAATATGATCTCGTTTTAATCGTGTTTTAATCTAATCAAAGTATAAAGTCATGAATTGCCCATTAACCCAGGCAGCCTAGCTCCTACCCTAGAACTAATGTCTGGCCTCTCCTAAAGAGGAACCAACAATATTATGCAGACACACAGCCCAAGGACGTGTTGATACCGCCTGGCTGTCTCACGCAGAAGCACACAGATCTTTTCACTTGTTCTCCGCATCACACTTCTCTGTCCCTCTGTTGTGAGTGCTGCGGCACGTGTCGCTGAGTAAGCAATTCTAATATACCAAAACCTGCATTGAGGCCCTAGGGGGGATTGGGGATGCATTGGGCCACGTGTTTAGGGGTGAGTGAGTGCAGGCAGGAGCTGTGAGAGTTGGCACAGAGACAGGATAACACAGGGTAAAGAGAGGAGAGGAGGAGAGAGAGGAGGAGAGGAGAAGAGGAGAAGAGAAGAAGAGAAGGGAGGCGTTGAGAGGGGAGTGGAAGAAGAGTAGGGAGGGGAGGAGAAAGGAGGAGAGGAGAACAGAAGAGGAAAAGGGAGGAGCGGGGAGGAGAAGGGAGAGGTTGAGAGGAGAAGGGAGGGATGAGGACAGGAGTGGAGTGGCGAGGCAAGGAGGAGGAGGAGAGAAAATGTCAGAGAAGGGGACACCTACCCTCAGGACTCATGTTATAGGCCAACTCCAGACTGTGTGGAGACCCATTCACATTGGTGGCAGATGTGTGATGTGGCGGAATCTGGAAAGGGGGAGAGAAAGAAAGTAAGAGATGAAGAGAGGGAAGGAGAGAAAAATAAGAGGTCAGCATCCTTCCCCTTTCAGCCACCACTCAAGTCAAAACCTGGACACACGCATCACCATGGCAACTATAAATATCAAAAATTAGAGGTCAAGGTTGGCTGGGCATAACACAACTTCCAATCCAATGCTTTGTTTTGACATCAATACTAGCAGTGCGATCGAATTAGCCAGTTACATCTCCAGAGTAATACAACAGGACAGGTCCGCTTCATAACATCGATCCAGAACGAAGCCCTGGGATCTAGGGACATTGACTAATGGTTTTGCTTTAAGTAGCATGCATTTGAAATCCAATATAATGCCATGACAGAGTGTGTCAGGATAACTTGCTCATGGATCCCCGTAGTGTTGTATAGTGCTTCAGAGTTCTGACAGGAAACTGATACAAAACAACCCCGCAATTAAATTGTATAGTTTGGTACTGGCACTCTTACCCTGTATATGGCTTACATTCTTCTGTTTGTGTTTTTCCCTCCCTTATTTCTTGTGGGTTTTTTTGTTATACTATTTTGATATTGAATACTGCACTGCTGGGAAGGGCTAGCAAGTTAAGCATTTCACTGTACTTGTGCAGGCCTTTTGAATGTATTTCAATTGACTGATTTCCTTATATAAACTGTAACTCAGTAAAATCTTTGAAATTGTCGCATGTTGGATGTATATTTTTGTTCAGTATAGTTTGGTGAGAAAATGTTTCATATTCGACTTTATAATCCGATATTAGATAGGTAGCTCAATGGAAAGATAGAAGACGATTCTACAAAAACACGTCTCTTCTGTATTGCTCTTACAGTTCTCCATTCTGTGGACGTTGTGTGCCTACCCAAACTCAAAAGAAAGTGAGCAGGTATGTATATCACTGTGTTAATTATGCATTTGGCGTAAAATAAGTGTTCTGCCCTTCAGAACAGTACAGGGTGTTAAGAACTATCTTAATGGATAGGCCTTCCCTACTGTCACTTATCAGGCAGAGGAAACACAAACTTTAATGGATCGAAATGATGACCATTGTTGAAAATAATGAATAATTTGACGAGAGGCTTTTTCCAAAAGAGAGAGCTGTGATGGCTGTTTGAATTGGTTATATGGGTTATTATAAGACTCCTTTTTCAAGCATTCTTGGCTTTCACATGCGACAGAATCCGCCAAGTCATCTCAGTAATCTTTTCAATTATGGAAGAGAAGCTCTTTCAACACTTCTAGAAGTACACAAACCATAAGGCTTATTTCTGTTACCTGGACTAGAAAAATGTATGCATTATTTAGTACAATCTCAAGGTGAAACACCTTTGAACTGGGTGGATTACATCATCAATCTTTCTTTTCAATTTGTTACTTTGTGATGTCTTTCAGAGTAACTAAGTTCTATCAAACGTTATGGACCTGCCAAGTAAACACGGTGTAGGTGTTGCCAAACTGTAATAATCATCTCGAGAACGTTTAAGTGCTGTTGTCCCCACTGTCAACAGATTCAAGTGTTCTGGCCAACCACTATTCCTGATCTAGTGCACTTGAGGTTAAATCATTTGCTACTATATGGTTATTTATAGCATATCACTCTTCTTATACAGGTACATACAGTGCAATATAATTATCTGGAGATTATAGGTGGTGTGTGTGTGAGACACGGTGTGTGTGTGTGAGAGAGACTTACCTTGAAGCTGTGTATACTGCGGGGGCTGGTGGGGGAGGAGCTGTTGGATTTGGTGGACTTGGGGGTGGAGATCGTACTGCTGGGGACACCATTGACTGGAGAGGAGAGAGAGAGAGAGAAAAGAGGGAAGGAGAGCGGGAGGAAGCCATAGTAAGACAATGATAGGGCTAGGGCTGGCCCAACCGGATGTGCTGATGTGGGGAAGGGCAAACGAGAGAGGAAGTCCTTTTTCCTCTGGAGAGATGTGGCTATTTAAAAGTGTATTACTGTTATTACATTGTGTATTCTATTTTTCGTATTTTTTTTGGACACTAAAAGAAATGTCTCTATCACAGGAAGTGATATACGATAGGGCAGGAAATCCATTTGTGACACAACAAAGTTCACTTTGAATGGGTTTACTTTCACTGAGTTGACAAAGCTCTGTACAAACATATCTCCAGATCGCCGAGTGCTAGATTTTCATCAGGTGTGGTGTGGCATTTCATGTCTAGAACTGTGTGTGACTGTCCAACTTCCTGTCCGGTCCCCTGTGGGGGGAAGCAGGTTGTGTTTGGCTCCAGCAGACAGACACGCAGGGTCACCCCAGGTGCCTCCGCAGGCTGCCTGGATTATCTGTCTGCAGCTAAGGCCACACGAAAGCTACGACCCTGAGGGTTCAAGGGTACCTCAAGCAGCCTACCTCCAGGAACCTCCCTGTGTCACAAACAGTCCTCTCCTCAAACAGCAGGGCCTTTCTTTGGAGAAGTCGGCTGTATTGGTAATGGTAGTGTTTTTCTGTGAAAGGCCTCATCTGCCACACACTCTAGGTTCTTGGCAGGTACACTGCCACACGCTGTACCGTTCCCTGAGACAACCAATCTGGACCTGCGAATAGCAATCAGAACCACCAATACAGTACAGCACCTACTAGGGAATATGATGCCAGACAACTGATGTGATTATTCAATTCAATTAGAAGGGATCAGTGAAAGCAGCTGAAGACTAAAGCACTGAGGCTAATTTAGTACATGGGTTTGTATCAGCCGGTCCTGCACCAGTCTGTGCTCAGATTAGATGCATACTGTAGAAGCCAGAGAGAGTTTCTGGGCCAGGAAGAGAGGAGAGAGAAAAATAGAGAGTGAAAAAGAGAGAGAGCAAGAGCCAGAGAAAGAGAGAGGGAGAAAGAGAGCGATATCCAGAGATCTTTAAATAGTCTTGGGTCAGGGTGGCAGGCCAGGGAGGTCCACAGTGGAGCAGAGCTCCTTCAGAGTAATTGATGGCACTTCCCTACACAGCAGGAGTCTGACTGACATTACAATATACTGTACTGAAAGAGACTAACTGGACCTCTCACAGGGCCCCGTCAGCCACAAGGTCAGCCACGGGTGCACTGACCAAGACTCCAAGCAGTCAGGAACATCAAAAGGGTTTAATTGGTGCCCTCTCTGAGAAAGACTTGTGATTATTTTTAACATATTGTAGAGATGATTAAGGCTAGGAGTTATTCTTGGTTAGGCTTCATGCTCAGGGGAAAACTCAAGGTCCTAGTAATGATAGCTAGCTAGATGAAAATGAGTGGTTTGTTGTGGTTGGGTAATGGGCCAATAGAGTGGGCAGTGCAAGATGTCAACAGGCTTACCTGGGGATTTAACAGGAGACTGGCTACTGGTGGAGTAATGGATTGGTCTTCTTACTGCAGAGAGAAAGACAGTTTTACAGGTCGAGGTTTCAATGTCCAACTTAAAGCCTCAAAATCAATTTTTACCTGAGCTTAAGATAAGTGTTCGGTAATTGGCCATATGGCCTGTAGCCTGCCAAAATCCTGAAACTCTTTTTGAGGTGATTACACTAGTTAGTGTCTGATGAAAATCAGTTACTCAGTCCATCATCCAATAACTGTGTGTGTGTGTTTGTTTGTGTGTACGTGCATGCAGGTGTATACCTATGCCAGGGGACTTGATACGGCGTGAGAGTCCAGGGCTCTTGCTCCCAGCAGCCCTCGTTGGAGTGGGCGAGCGAGCAGAGTATGAGGACTTGAGCACCCGGCATTCTGTGAAGACAACACACACAGGGTTAAAACCACACACAGGCACACACACCGACCTCATTTCCTATCTAGCACAATTCAATACAGTTCCCAGTGTTCCAGTCAAACTATTTTAAAATAGCTCCAGCTAGGAACTAGCTCTATAATATAATTGGCTCTCTTTGAGAAAGCATTAAGTACGGAGTGTTCAAGAAGTTAAGAATGTTTAATTCACGCAGAGAGCTTTCCACAAAAAAAACTCAGTTAAGCATTTGCTTTTTCCAAACGAACACCACATGTGCAGTCGTCTGTGGCTCTGTGCGCTCCAAAACTCCATGAAAAATGCACAAGCTGTGGTAAATACGCTATCGTGTTTGCTGCCTGCTGCGCTGCTACCAACGCCGTTGTGTTAGTAGCGTTTCACAGATGTGCGTACACCAGCTGACAGAGCTGCGCTGCTGGAGCAGTAGGTGTCGGGGTAACGAAGTTGGTGGTTCAACTGTTTTAGTGCTGTTGCACTGACACATAAAACAGTGGAGGCTGCTGAAGGGAGGACGGCTCATAATAATGGCTGGAACCGAGTGAATGGAATGGTATCAAACACATGGAAACCAAGTGTCTGATGTATTTGATACCATTCCACTGATCCCGCTTCAGCCGTTACCACGAGCCCCGTCCTCCCCAATTAAGGTGCCACCAACCACCTGTGATACAGAATTGTTTTAGCAGCGTTGACGACAGAGCGAGCTGCGTTCAGGAGCAGCATATGACTGGTTACTGTAATGACACTAGTGGTTAAACTGTCTGGGTTCATGTCAGATGCTGTTAATTGGGGGGTGATACAGTGTTAAACGCTATTATGACACCATGAACACAGAGGAGGTACCAACCAGCTGTGGCCAATTGGAGACAAATGATTCCCTATAAAGTGGACGTGACCCAAGCCTGTTATTGGAGCAGACCCCAGGTGCGATTCAGTTTACTACGATGCTAGCTACTGTACCATGCAAGTTTGTAAACTTGCAGTGTTGACTTTTTATATCGTTCCCTAAACCATGTTTGGATTTGACACTGTTCTCCACAATTGAGTCTGACAGTGCAACAGCCCCTTGGGACTCCTGTAAGACACTGTGCAAAGACTTAGCAGCTGAAAAGAGGTACCTAGAGCAAACACTTGTTTTTGAGAAGACCTAATTCTTCAAATGGAGCCTGGCAGGAGAAGTAGGACAAGGAAGCGTTAAAACAACAGATTCAGCTGAAGAAACTAAACATTCATCGTTAGAACAAACAGTGTTTACACCGGTGTGTGTGTGTGTGTGTTTTAAAGATGCACTATGCAGAAATCACAGCCATTTCCTTGTTGCTAACAATCTAATAGTTTGCCTAATTTCTGTTTATGTGAAAAAACAAGCAAGTATAGTGCAGAGAATCATTGTACCATCTAAACTGCTGTGACATATATTTTCAGCTGGTGTACAAAACCGAAAGTAAAGACACAAAAACTCAACTTAAAAATGGGCCATATAGAAATAGTGCACATAGAACAGATCTACCGCTTCTTAGACTTGCTTTCAATGCGAGTGACAGATCTATACCTCACATTTCTATGTGAATTTTGTCAGGTTGTCCAAAAAGTGACATATTGCAGCTTTAAATGTTATGTTACAGGAGCAACACTAAGAAAACAGGATGTAGCTAGAACCTTGGGAATAGTTTGGAGAAGTGTCTGAAATTAGCCTGTTTGGATTTTATATACAGTACATCCTGTCTCCACCTTATCTAGCACAGAGGATAGGGGACTGCAGAGGAGTTGTACTGACATCGGCCTGCTTAAGATAACAATGGGATAAAGAGGCCATATCCTGCTGCAGTAGGGGGTATCGCTGCGGACATCTTTTAAGTGATTTTCAAGAACGGCTTCTTCTCAACACAGGGATGGTACATATTAACATAATGACAGTCACTGAAGAACCCTGGAATGGAATGAACTACTACAACTACACCCTACAAAATGTGACTGCAGCCACTTTCCCCTACAGAAGGCAGGAATCTGTGTGTGTTCAGACCGATAGTCTCACACATACTGTAATCAATAGTTTCATTCTCTTGGAGGAGAGGAATGATTTCAGATATTGAGTGATGATCACACTATGTCACAGTCATGATTAAGCATCACGAGTCACTGGAACCATTTTTAGAACAATTATGAGACTCATTCAACTGAGAAAATTAACGTTCACTATTGTGTGGTTGACAGATAATTATCATGTTACACCATTCAGACACACTTCATCCTGACTTCTAGTATGAAAAGGGGAAAGTGGTTTGGCATTGACATCTCTTTAGGGAATTTACACTATACTATTAGAGACATAGTCTGCTAAGCTAAGGCTAGCTTTTTTTGCATCCTGTAGTACTAACTCAAAAAAGTTCTGGGATACTGTAAAGTCCATGGAGAATAAGAGCCCCTCCTCCCAGCTGCCCACTGCTCTGAGGCTAGGAAACACTGTTACCAGCGATAAATCCACTGTAATTGAGAATTTCAATAAGCATTTCTCTACGGCTGGCCATGCTTTCCACCTGGCTACCCCTACCCCGGTCAACTGCCAGGCACCCTCCACAGCAATCCGCCAAAGCCCCACCATTTCTCCTTCACCCAAATCCAGATATCTGATGTTCTGAAAGAGCTGCAAAATCTGGACCCCTACAAATCAGCCGGGCTAGACAATCTGGACCCTCTCTTCCTAAAATTATCTGCCGCAATTGTTGCAACCCCTATTACTAGCCTGTTCAATCTCTCTTTCGTATCGTCTGAGATTCCCAAAGATTGGAAAGCTGCCGCGGTCATCCCCCTCTTCAAAGGGGGTGACACTCTAGACCCAAACTGCTACAGACCTATATCTATCCTACCCTGTCTTTCTAAGGTCTTCGAAAGCCAAGTTAACAAACAGATTACCAACCATTTCGAATCCCACCGTACCTTCTCCGCTATGTAATCTGGTTTCAGAGCTGGTCATGGGTGCACCTCAGCCACACTCAAGGTCCTAAACGATATCATAACCGCCATCGATAAGAAACATTACTGTGCAGCCGTATTCATTGATCTGGCCAAGGCTTTCGACTCTGTCAATCACCACATCCACATCGGCAGACTCGACAGCCTTGGTTTCTCAAAGGATTGCCTCGCCTGGTTTACCAACTACTTCTCTGATAGAGTTCAGTGTGTCAAATCGAAGGGCCTGTTGTCCGGACCTCTGACAGTCTCTATGGGTGTGCCACAGGGTTCAATTCTCGGGCTGACTCTCTTTTCTGTATACATCAATGATGTTGCTCTTGCTGCTGGTGATTATCTGATCCACCTCTACGTAGACGACACCATTCTGTATACTTCTGGCCCCTCTTTGGACACTGTGTTAACTAACCTCCAGACGAGCTTCAATACCATACAACTCTCCTTCCGTGGCCTCCAACTGCTCTTAAACGCAAGTAAAACTAAATGCATGCTATTCAATCAATCACTGCCCGCACCTGCTCGCCTGTCCAGCATCACTACTCTGGACGGCTCTGACTTAGAATACGTGGACAACTACAAATACCTGGGTGTCTGGTTAGACTGTAAACTCTCCTTCCAGACTCCCATTAAGCATCTCCAATCAAAAGTTAAATCTAGAATCGGCTTCCTTTATCGCAACAAAGCATCCATCACTCATGCTGCCAAACATACCCACGTAAAACTGACCACCCTACCGATCCGACTTTGGTGATGTCATCTATAAAATAGCCTCCAACACTCTACTCAACAAACTGGATGCAGTCTATCACAGTGCCATCCGTTTTGTCACCAAAGCCCCATACACTACCCACCATACTGTATTTATTTATTTATTTATTTATCTTGCTCCTTTGCACCCCAGTATCTCTACTTGCACATTCATCTTCTGCCGATCTACCATTCCAGTGTTTAATTGCTATATTGTAATTACTTCGCCACCATGGCCTATTTATTTCCTTAACTTACCTAATTTGCACTCACTGTATATAGACTTTTTGTTTTCTTTTGTTCTACTGTATTATTGACTGTATGTTTTGTTTACTCCATGTGTAACTCTGTGTTGCTGTATGTGTCGAATTGCTACGCTTTATCTTGGCCAGGTCGCAGTTGCAAATGAGAACTTGTTCTCAACTAGCCTACCTGGTTAAATAAAGGTTAAATATATATATATTTTAAACAGAAAGGAGGGGTGAGTCCAAAACGGCAACCTATTCCCAATAGAGTACACTTCTTTTCACCAGAGCCCTATGGAGGCTATATAGGGAATAGTGTGCAATTTGTATGACCTTTATTTAACCAGGAAGTCCCATTGAGGTCAGAAGACCTCTTTGCCGAGGGAGACCTGGCATGTCCCACGCACCCTATGAAGGAAATAGGAAGGAAAGAGGGAGGAAAGGGTTGGGACAGAGAGGCCATAGAAATATAGACACTAGAACAGGAATCTACATCTATTTCTATGAGAGAGACCAAAGTCTCTGGTACTCTGGTTTCACAACATACAGGTGATGTTAGATTTAGTTAGTCAGGCCTACCAGAATCCTTACCACTGTGATCCAACAGGAAGTCATCCTGCGCGTAGCGGTACTTCTCTGGGCCGCACGCGATGAACACGTCGTCCTCGCCGAAGAAGTCCTGGAGACAGGTGGTCTGGGGAGAGGGGGAGAGGGAGAGAGAGTGATATGTGCAGAGGAAGGTAAGCTAGAAGAGGAATCACGTGTCGGTCCTTGAGTTTAGAGGAAAAACTCTGGGCACTAGTTCTAGAAATATTATGGGCCCTCGCAAGACATCTTCTAAAAGGTGTGTCTAATGGGGTGTACCCATACCATGCATCTCTGTGGAGAATCAACTCGTTTCCTTTGTGGAAACAGTAGCTCATCCACCATTTAATATGCAGACAGAAGCAGAATGGGAATCAAATCGTTTCACACCCCATTGTACTCACTATTGCATAATCTGTGTGTCAACATCCCACTCTCCGGGACATAGTCTTTCAGATGATTCTACTAAACATCACCATTAGATTAGAGCTGGATCCCACTCTCCGGGACATAGTCTTTCAGATGATTCTACTAAACATCACCATTAGATTAGAGCTGGATCCCACTCTGCGGGACATAGTCTTTCAGATGATTCTACTAAACATCACCATTAGATTAGAGCTGGATCTCACTCTGCGGGACATAGTCTTTCAGATGATTCTACTAAACATCACCATTAGATTAGAGCTGGATCCCACTCTCCGGGACATAGTCTTTCAGATGATTCTACTAAACATCACCATTAGATTAGAGCTGGATCCCACTCTGCGGGACATAGTCTTTCAGATGATTCTACTAAACATCACCATTAGATTAGAGCTGGATCCCACTCTGCGGGACATAGTCTTTCAGATGATTCTACTAAACATCACCATTAGATTAGAGCTGGATCTCACTCTGCGGGACATAGTCTTTCAGATGATTCTACTAAACATCACCATTAGATTAGAGCTGGATCCCACTCTCCGGGACATAGTCTTTCAGATGATTCTACTAAACATCACCATTAGATTAGAGCTGGATCCCACTCTGCGGGACATAGTCTTTCAGATGATTCTACTAAACATCACCATTAGATTAGAGCTGGATCCCACTCTGCGGGACATAGTCTTTCAGATGATTCTACTAAACATCACCATTAGATTAGAGCTGGATCCCACTCTCCGGGACATAGTCTTTCAGATGATTCTACTAAACATCACCATTAGATTAGAGCTGGATCTCACTCTCCGGGACATAGTCTTTCAGATGATTCTACTAAACATCACCATTAGATTAGAGCTGGATCTCACTCTCCGGGACATAGTCTTTCAGATGATTCTACTAAACATCACCATTAGATTAGAGCTGGATCCCACTCTCCGGGACATAGTCTTTCAGATGATTCTACTAAACATCACCATTAGATTAGAGCTGGATCTCACTCTCCGGGACATAGTCTTTCAGATGATTCTACTAAACATCACCATTAGATTAGAGCTGGATCCCACTCTCCGGGACATAGTCTTTCAGATGATTCTACTAAACATCACCATTAGATTAGAGCTGGATCCCACTCTCCGGGACATAGTCTTTCAGATGATTCTACTAAACATCACCATTAGATTAGAGCTGGATCCCACTCTCCGGGACATAGTCTTTCAGATGATTCTACTAAACATCACCATTAGATTAGAGCTGGATCCCACTCTGCGGGACATAGTCTTTCAGATGATTCTACTAAACATCACCATTAGATTAGAGCTGGATCTCACTCTCCGGGACATAGTCTTTCAGATGATTCTACTAAACATCACCATTAGATTAGAGCTGGATCCCACTCTCCGGGACATAGTCTTTCAGATGATTCTACTAAACATCACCATTAGATTAGAGCTGGATCCCACTCTGCGGGACATAGTCTTTCAGATGATTCTACTAAACATCACCATTAGATTAGAGCTGGATCTCACTCTCCGGGACATAGTCTTTCAGATGATTCTACTAAACATCACCATTAGATTAGAGCTGGATCCCACTCTCCGGGACATAGTCTTTCAGATGATTCTACTAAACATCACCATTAGATTAGAGCTGGATCCCACTCTCCGGGACATAGTCTTTCAGATGATTCTACTAAACATCACCATTAGATTAGAGCTGGATCCCACTCTCCGGGACATAGTCTTTCAGATGATTCTACTAAACATCACCATTAGATTAGAGCTGGATCCCACTCTGCGGGACATAGTCTTTCAGATGATTCTACTAAACATCACCATTAGATTAGAGCTGGATCTCACTCTCCGGGACATAGTCTTTCAGATGATTCTACTAAACATCACCATTAGATTAGAGCTGGATCCCACTCTCCGGGACATAGTCTTTCAGATGATTCTACTAAACATCACCATTAGATTAGAGCTGGATCCCACTCTGCGGGACATAGTCTTTCAGATGATTCTACTAAACATCACCATTAGATTAGAGCTGGATCTCACTCTCCGGGACATAGTCTTTCAGATGATTCTACTAAACATCACCATTAGATTAGAGCTGGATCTCACTCTCCGGGACATAGTCTTTCAGATGATTCTACTAAACATCACCATTAGATTAGAGCTGGATCCCACTCTCCGGGACATAGTCTTTCAGATGATTCTACTAAACATCACCATTAGATTAGAGCTGGATCTCACTCTGCGGGACATAGTCTTTCAGATGATTCTACTAAACATCACCATTAGATTAGAGCTGGATCTCACTCTCCGGGACATAGTCTTTCAGATGATTCTACTAAACATCACCATTAGATTAGAGCTGGATCCCACTCTCCGGGACATAGTCTTTCAGATGATTCTACTAAACATCACCATTAGATTAGAGCTGGATCTCACTCTCCGGGACATAGTCTTTCAGATGATTCTACTAAACATCACCATTAGATTAGAGCTGGATCTCACTCTCCGGGACATAGTCTTTCAGATGATTCTACTAAACATCACCATTAGATTAGAGCTGGATCCCACTCTCCGGGACATAGTCTTTCAGATGATTCTACTAAACATCACCATTAGATTAGAGCTGGATCTCACTCTCCGGGACATAGTCTTTCAGATGATTCTACTAAACATCACCATTAGATTAGAGCTGGATCTCACTCTCCGGGACATAGTCTTTCAGATGATTCTACTAAACATCACCATTAGATTAGAGCTGGATCCCACTCTCCGGGACATAGTCTTTCAGATGATTCTACTAAACATCACCATTAGATTAGAGCTGGATCCCACTCTCCGGGACATAGTCTTTCAGATGATTCTACTAAACATCACCATTAGATTAGAGCTGGATCTCACTCTGCGGGACATAGTC
Organism: Oncorhynchus clarkii lewisi; assembly: GCF_045791955.1. Classification (NCBI taxonomy): domain Eukaryota; kingdom Metazoa; phylum Chordata; class Actinopteri; order Salmoniformes; family Salmonidae; genus Oncorhynchus; species Oncorhynchus clarkii. The sequence continues at coordinate 65,973,873 of NC_092156.1, forward strand.
TTTCAGATGATTCTACTAAACATCACCATTAGATTAGAGCTGGATCCCACTCTCCGGGACATAGTCTTTCAGATGATTCTACTAAACATCACCATTAGATTAGAGCTGGATCTCACTCTCCGGGACATAGTCTTTCAGATGATTCTACTAAACATCACCATTAGATTAGAGCTGGATCTCACTCTCCGGGACATAGTCTTTCAGATGATTCTACTAAACATCACCATTAGATTAGAGCTGGATTCCACACTGGTAGAATTGGAGGAGAAGAAGTGGCCATTATTATAATACATGTCATGTTGTTGAAGGATGTCTGTGCTATTTCATTATTTTCTGCGCATCACTGTGTGTGTGTGTGTGTGTGTGTGTGTGTGTGTGTGTCGCTACATGCTGACGGCTCGCTCGAACAGCCCAATTAAAATCTGTCTGTGATGTGATAGCACTTTCATGGTTGCTAAGCTCAGTGCCACAATGGACGAGGCAACACTTTACAGCTTATAGCAAAGAGCTGAGGGTCAAAACATCACAACAATAAAGTACTGCAGTCTAAATACACTGTAATGTGAGGAAATCACTGCAGCAAGAATTTCTGTTGTGTAGGCCGTTTCTTTATCTCTCTCTTTCACCTTCCATCTCCATTTTGTCTTCTCTCCACCTACACCTGAATCTTGCCCTGGAGGCAGCTCTGCAGATTGGTCACTAGCTGGCACATGATTCTAAACCTAACCTTAACCACACTGCTAACCCTAATGCCTAACCCTAACCGTACATTCATTTTGACTTGCAGCTGGCCCATCTAGCGGACATTTCTCAGTTCTGCCTCCAGGGCAAGATTCATGACAATAAATGTCAACCTGCCTTCCACCTCTCCTTTCTCTCATGTAATATCTATAGCTACCATGATTTAATCACACAAAGCAGAGGGAGTTGCGCCTACATTACTTATCCACACACACACACACACACACACACACACACACACACACACACACACACACACACACACACACACACACACACACACACACACACACACACACACACACACACACACACACACACACACACACACACACGCTCCTCTGCATTACTGTGATGGTGTGCATTCAGCCCAGGCAGGCAGGGAGAATCAGTGGGTGGACAGGCAGGAAGGGGATTCCTTTATCATCATCATCATCATCATCTCACCCCCACACATCCCACTCATACTCTGGGAGAGGGGAGAGAGGGTTGACTGGTTGGAGCCAGTTAGGTAGGCAGATGGGACAGCCACAGAAGCTTGGGGGTTGAGGCAGTGGAAGAGGGACTGTGTGTGGTGGGCCTGGACTCTGGAGCAGATGGAGAGCAGTCTGCTGGAGGACCTTCTCTCTCAGGACTGCAGATTTATACATTTCCCAACTCAAAACAGCAACAGCCATCATAACACATTGACCAAAATCCTCTTCCAATACAGATTCCAAATCTCCTCCATCCCCACACATCATTTTTAGGGCTCAGTCAGAAACTCTGTCATGCTGACTTAATACATGAATGGATGACTTGACTTGGCAGTGTGTTGTGAGGCAAAATCAAAATCAATAGCCACTGGAGGCTGAGAGAGACAAACAGACAGATACAGGAGACAGGAGACAGACAGGAGACAGGAGACAGACAGAGACAGACAGAGACAGAGAGAGATAAACAGAGACAGAGAGAGATAAACAGAGACAGAGACAGACAAATAGAGACAGACAGATAAACAGAGACAGAGAGAGACAGAGACAAACAGAGACAGAGACAGAGAGACCAACAGAGACAGACAGAGACAGACAGATAAACAGAGACAGAGAGAGACAGAAACAAACAGAGACAGAGACAAACAGAGACAGAGAGTGGTGAGGTGAGAGGAGGCGTGTGTGTTTGGCAGGCAGTGGCTCTTGGGTGGCATAGCTGAAATGGCTGCCATTCCACAGCCGGGATCACTCACACTGAGCAGCTGCTAACCCGGACAACTAGCCATATGTTGGCATCGTCATGGCGACGGCTTTAAGACCGGGAGCAGTAGACATTGTTGGAACACTTCAGCTGCCTTTGATGATCTTTCCCTTTGGATGAATGCCTTCACAACACATATGTAACCTACAGGTTACTGATCCTATGAGATGTGATAGTGTACATCCACCATGGATTAAGTCCAGTACCATGAGTACATTGTTAATGAAAAGGACAAACCATATGAGCTAATGTCGCTAAGCTGCTCAATGGTGCTGCCAAGTATTAGTATTTTACTAGGTTTCCCATTAGCTGTTGCTAACACAGCAAATACTCTTCCTGGGATCCACACCAAACACACTACAGACTCATGTAAAACATTCTACTAATATGCAGACTCACAGTGACACATCAAATATTCCCAGAATCTGATGCCATAAGCATAAGCTGACATAACAGTGAAGTTCAGAACACTGCAGATCTAGGGTTAGAATAGCCAGTAGTTTTCCATCCATCCAGGGCTGAGCTCTGTACAGTCCAGACAGTCTGCATGATGGGGGCACAGTACAGCGTGTGACAGAGTCTGCATTATGAGGACACGGTGTGTGACAGCCAGAAGCCTCAGACTGCTGAGGTGGCCTTGTCACTGTGTCCCCTGCCAGTGGTGATGACACCAGCAGACAGGACAGGAGACGTTGGTGACAGTGCGGGGGGGGGGGACACTATAATGGGTACAGTACACAACACAAGCCCAACACTTTTCACTTCCACACAGACGTTTGACAATTTGACTACAGAAGAGGCACTAGTTAGTCTCTTCTGAATTCACCTTTCAGTTGTCAGAGAGGAGAGTTAATTAGACAGGGTCATTTTGTATCGCCCCTGGAAACGGTTGCCCGTTTGATTGCCACCTGGGAAACCACTGTGGCGACCCCACAGTGGGGCGATGTGATTGTCCAGGAGGCTTCAGGCCTGGCTACCATCGTGGCAGCCTCCCGGAGGCTGAATAGGACTACTGTAGATCATTTAAGATGGCCTGTGGTTCTCAGGAGGCCAAGGGCAGATAGAGATAAGGGGGATACACTCACAGGGTTTTTGGAAAGAAAGAGAGGTAAGAAAGAAGGCATAAGAGAGGTCTTTAAACAAGGTTGTTTACAAAAATGTCTGCTCCCACAGCTTGCCAGAAGAAGCACAGTCCCAATTTTGCCGATCAGATCCTCTGGAGAGCATCCTCTCTAAGTGCATACTGAGGCCACGGTACCGTCTGGGGGAATAGTAGAGAACAGATTAATAAGGCAGGATAAGGATGTCAGACCTCATAGTCCATGTTGCTGTTTGTGTTCCCTTGACGACCGCTGCCAGGATCAACAACAGCCAATGGCACACAGACCCTGTCAGGATGAATTAGTCCTATCAGGGAGATTACTCGTTTGGGAGAGGGGGGATCTTGTGGCTGTGTGTCTTTGGGGTGTGTGTCTTTGGTGAGTGTGTGTTTATCTTATGTGTGTGTCTGTGTTTCTTTGGGGTGACATCTGTAACCTCAGTTTGCCTGCCCATCTCACACACTTGTTCTAATTTGGACCTTTCCTTGTTCTCTGTCTATCCCTCTCTGGTCTCCCCATCTCTCCTATTCTGCCCTGGCCGACCCAGGACTTGGGGGGCAAAACAAACCCCCTAAAACAGCTGCTGTTGTATGAGAAAGTCAGAGCTAAAATATCTGACTTGATATTTAATTAACAACTGTTTACTAGTGGTTCAATTATGAGGTTGACATTTAGATCGACAAGGGGTTGTTCCTATGAGGATATTGATGTGAAAAATCCATCATTGTCAGGCTCATGCTGGGGTCTATAAAATAACAATTTAAACAGATTAAAACATTCAGGATGATGTTATTACTAGAAGACAGCATGTTTGGAAAACAATCAACAAAAAAGACATTGCTCATCCTAATTTCTTAATTCCATTCTTTTAGATGTGTGTGTTTTGTTAGACACTACTGTACTGTTGGAGCTAGAGAAACAAGTATTTCGCTACACTCGCAATAACATCTGCTAGATATGTGTATGCAACCAATACAATTTGATTTGACATTGATGTGAGCTAAAATGTCCCTTTCACCCAATGGAGAATTGGGCTAAATTATCCCCGAAAGGGACGTGGACTCTGACTGATCTGACAGATGTGAAGGCCATTGAGCTAACAACCACTGTGGGACAGAAAGAATCCTACCCAGCTCTCATACAGGACAAACAGAACATCACAAAACCTTTTGCGTCTTGAAACGGAGCTGGAATGTCATCACTCTTTCACAGAGAAAAAGATACTCATCAACTGAAAAGCAAGACAGCGGTTCTCATAAAAGGTGAGTGGAGTAGACTAGGATACAGCTCCTGATCGTTGCTTACTTCCCTTTCCTTAACGAAGGTGGTAGCGGGTCGATTAGTGGGTGTACTCTGACACGCTGCAGTGGGAGTGAGGATGAAAATAGAGACCCCCATTATCATCATCATCATCACAGGCCTGACAGCCCAATCGCTGTAATCATGGGGTGGAAGGGTGACAGTAATAAGAGGGTAAGAGGGGGTGGGATCTCCCAGAATGGAGGAGAGAGGGATTGAAGAAAGAGAGGGTTGGTTTGGGAGAGAGAGCTGGTTTATGCAGGAGAGAAGAGAAAGGAGGGGGAGGGAAAGAGGGGGATAGTTTAGAAGGAGCGAGAGAGGGGGAAACTCTGTGCCTGCTGCCTTCAGCAAGGTCATAGTAGCATACTGCAATGCACAGCACCATGGAACAGGAGTCAGGACAGAGTGCATTGTGGGATATTGGGGTTGTCCTCACACGGGTTTTCAACTATTTAGAGCCGTAGGCTTCACACCATAAGCACGAACATGCAAATGAATCCTCCTCATTCCAAATGTATGATAATTGAATTCCTCTTTTTAAGACTGATGAGCTAGTTAGTTACTCCACGGTGCAGGATACGTAAACTGTTGCTTAATCTGTGAGTGGCGTGTAGACTACTGGTAGACTACTGGGTAATTATTTTAGATTAGAGTGGTAACTCTCCTCCCTCATGTTAGACAACCAGCCTTTGACGAGACGGATGGAGAGGAAAAACACAGAGCTAGGGGGAGAAATGAAGCTCATCATTAGCAAGCTGCGCTGAATTAAGACTAGCGATTAGCGGCTAAACACTGTAGGCTTTTTACCAGCGCAAATTCCAGTTGGCCTCAAATCCATACGGAGGTGGCTTTTGAATAGCCTAAACCACCAAACAACTGCAAAAAGGAGCTGGCTTTAGTATTCATTAGGCCTTCCTCAGTGAGACCAGGCAACGGCGGCAGCAAGCAGAAACCAGTCAAAGTCATTTGCTTACATTCAAATCTCAGTTGAGGGAACATTAATTCTGAGAACCTTTAACAGAGCAGTACCAAATGAGCGTGTCACTGTGGATTCTCTGCTACCAGGCCTTTTAGATGGAAAACCACGGCAATATAACATGATACATCCTTAATGAGTGGAAATGTATATTACGACACCTCAAGAAAAATGGCTATTCCTCAGTCAAGGCGAATAGCTCCGAGAATGGTGACAACAAAATCTAAATGTCAGAGAGCTACTTGCTCCATAAAAACACCTGCTGGTGAAATCCCTGTAGCTAAAGACTAGCCTAACTCCCCTGTAGACGACTGAACTCTGGCACACCAGACTACAGAGAACTCTGCCCAGCAGGCCTCTCTCTTACACACTCAGACAGCCAGCTGTGTCTCCCCTCTGAGATCTGAGTCACATCCCTGCACAGTGACATGATCCTATAACATAATACAGTACACCCCTTTTGATCCTATACCCTAATACAGTACACCCCTTTTGATCCTATACCCTAATACAGTACACCCCCTCTGATCCTATACCCTAATACAGTATACCCCCTCTGATCCTATACCCTAATACAGTATACCCCCTCTGATCCTATACCCTAATACAGTACACCCCCTCTGATCCTATACCGTAATACAGGGAGAGGAGAGGCTGCGGGGCTAAGGCTAGTGCTGCAGCATGCACAGTGAAAACATCTTCCTGCACACGCCGTACAGATTGATCTGCACACAGTCACCCACATCCCCTGCAGAGAGAGGGAGAGAGAGGGTAGCTGGCTGGATGTTGTAGTGGAGAATATTGCTGCGTTAATAATTGATACTTCGTGAAATGCAGCGGTGAGGGGGGATTCTGGCTTCACCGATATGAGAGAATAATTTCAAAATACAGTAAATAAAACTAAAGCATGAAGTTCTACATTTACAATATGAACTGTGCAAACAGATGAGGTACTACTATTATTATGAGGTACTACTATTATTACAGACTATTATTACAGACTATTACAGATGAGGTACTACTATCATCACACCAGTCTCAAGTGTGATTCACGAATCTCAGATTTTACCCACGCCTGAGTCGTGCTCCGTTCCTCTGTTCCTTACCTCCTCCAGAATCCCTGAGCCTCCCTGCTGCCCCTCCTCCATTCCCCCTTTCTTTCACTCATCCTCTTCCTCCACTCCCGCTCTCCTCCCACTAGCACGGGCTAATGATGGAGCCTAGGGGTCTATTCTACTCAGTGGTACAACATTACAGAACGTAGATGGAAATACGATTAATAGAGATAACATGAGTCTCGATTTTCTAGGGTCTCTACAATACATTTCTCATTTGTACGTTGTGTAATGTTGAATGTTGTCGAATAAGCCTCTGATCTAGCCTCCACAATGCGATCTGTGATCTGTGTCCCGTGTGGGTGAAGTCTGACAATACTGCTTCCGCTATCAAATATTATAGAAACACACTGGACAACACTGTCTGTCTGTTCACCTAAACATCACAGCCCTCTCCAGTCCAGCTGACAGGCCAGGGATGCACGTGTCAGACAAAACAACTCTGCCATACTCTAATGTAAAACAGGCTTACGCGCGGGCCACTAACATCAGCGTCACACAATTACATCTGTTTGGGATATTATGCACATTCATATCTACGTACAAGACATTATCCTTTGTGATACTAACCATTTTATTAGGGTAATGTACTGAGAACAGTGGGTGAATATGATTATGTGATTAAGCCTAAACAGTGTGTGGGCTGGGCTCTGGGCCTGTATTCACAAGAGTAGGATTGCTGCTATAGGATCAGTTTTAAATAAGATTAAAATGGACAGGAGGGACCGGATCCTAGATCAGCACTACTCTGAAACTCTTTTGAATACGGGCCCAGATCAACTGTTGAGTTATTTCAGAGCGTAAACTATCCCAGAGCCGCAGTCAGCTTCACAGGGATGCAGATAAGAAGAATGACCCCCAGCTGGTCCGGCTGGACAAACAAAACATGGTGTTGACAATGACATCACAGTCAAACAATGGGCTCCCAACCACCAGAGAAGTGCTGCACATTTTGGGCCGGCCATCAGCCACGTGCTCTCTCGCTCACTCTGTCCTCCGCCTGCTTGCTTTTTGATTGGTCTGTTGTACACTGTCTGGTTGATGGTGATGTCAGTGTCAGAGAGAAAACTGAGGTTTTGTTTTGTTGCTTACTGGATATCCTATCTAAAAACATTGACCTCTAGTGGTCTGAATATTAACTGATCTCAGGCCCTTCCTATGAAAAATCCTCTCTTTTATGAACAAGTCTTATACATGGATATATTCTTTCTACAGATTATCAGCATACACCCAATATGTTCCCCCTGTTGATGCTTATTATGCATTATGGTTGAACCAAAAGATTACATGTAACAACAAAAAATAGGAAACAGGAAACAGTTTAATATATGTGACAATGAATTATACAATAATGTATGTTGATGCTAATATTATGTACAATATTTACATTTCCATATGATAATAGCCTAATATATTCAATATGCTATAAACTATTATTTAACAGTTTCACTCAATTCATTCAAATGTGCAAAACAGTGTGCAACTATTTTTATAGCTTACAGTTTCTTCGCCTTTAGTCAGCACCTCGACATAAAATAACTCTCTCTGGGTGTGCGCCAGCTCATGTTTTTTAGTTGGTTTTGTTGCTTTAACAGGAATGTTGGTGGTCTTTGTATCTCTCTCTCCTGGGTAAAGGCTGACAGGGTCTGGGTGCCATCTGCCAGGAGTGGAGGGTTCTTTCTTCTCCCCCATAGTGGGCACTGCCACCAGGCAAGCCGTCTCCACATGAAGCCAATTAAGTTGGTCTCCACACTTTCATATCGATACTATCCTTCACAGAGCCACACAATTTACTCAGGAAATGAAAAGTGTGATGGGATTACAGTCCCGTCACTCTCCAGAATTATCATAAACTCGCCACCCAATTGAATTTGGGCATCATGGTGGCATGCTATACTGTATGTATGGTGCATTTCTCTTCTACAATACCAAAGGTGGGAATATTTAACCCACTGTTTGTCAGATGGTGCTGTATACTAATGAGTAGGGATGCACAATATATCGGTGAAGTTATCGGCATCAGCCTGATGTCTAGTTTAACGCTGATGTGCTAAACCAATGTCAAAGCTGACGTACCTACCTATATAACATAGGTACATGACGTAATGACGCCACGGCAAATTTAGCGCAACACAGCAGTCATTTGAAAGAGTAACAACATTTCAGCGAGACAACTCAAAGGCAAAATCCATTAACGCCAATATAATGGCATTCATTGCCCTTGACAATCAACCGTTCTCTGTCGTGGGTGATCGGGCACCGGTAAACACTACCAAGTGCGCTATTTTTCTGATATTGCCCTACTGGAGTTACGCAGTAATAGCGTCACTGCTGTAAAAATAAAAATAACATTGTGTCACTGCTATTAGCTTCACAACTGACATTTGGACCAGCGATTTCAGCCCCATTAGCATGCCGAGTCTGACAGCACAGTGGGTCGTCGAGGATATCGTACTGAGGAAAGTTGTATTGGGTAAGAAATAGGATTTGATTATGTTTTACTGGTAATGGGGACATACGTAAATGGCAAGAAAATTACTTTTGGTCAGTGTGTGTGTGTGTAACCTTTATTTAACTAGTCAGTTAAGAACAAATTATTATTTACAATGACTGCCTACCCCGGACAAAACCCGCACAACGCTGGGCTAATTGTCCCTTATGGGACTCTCAATCACGGCCGGATGTGATACAGCCTGGATTCGAACCAGGGACTGTAGTGACGCCTCTTGGGCTGAGATGCAGTGCCTTAGACCGCTGCGTCCATGTGTGTTAACTATTTAACTGTACTAGAATGCTTAAAAAGGCCCCAAAGGTGTGGGAATATGATGATATTCTCAAATATTGGTAGACCTGAATTGGCTGTCGGTTGCTTTGCTCAGTGGGGAACCTTCAGAGGGGGAGGTAACAGGAGAAGCAGTAACAAGATAAGACACAGGAGGAGGAGGTATATGTCGATGTGCCCTTGAGTAAGGCACTTAACCCTAATTTGCGCCTACTACTATGGCTGACCCTGTAAAACAACATTTCTGGTGTACACACACACAGTTGAAGTCAGAAGTTTACAACCACTTAGGTTGGAGTCATTAAAACTCCACTCCACAAATGTATTGTTAACAAACTACAGTGTTGGCAAGTCGGTTAAGACATCTACTTTGTGGATGTTTATACTTTGTAGATGTCTTTGTAGATGTCCTAACAACTGTTTACAGACAGATTATTTCACTTATAATTGACAGTAATCACAATTCCAGTGGGTCAGAGGTTTACATACACTAAGTTGACTGTGCCTTTAAACAGCTTGGAAAATTCCAGAAAATGATGTCATGGCTTTAGAAGCTTCTGATTGACTCAAATTATGTCAATTAGCCTATTGGAGGTGTACCTATGGATGTATTTCAAGGCCTACCTTCAAACTCAGTGCCTCTTCGCTTGACATCATGGGAAAAATCAAAAGAAATCAGCCAAGACTTCAGAAAAAAATTGTAGACCTCCACAAGTCTGGTTCATCCATGGGAGCAATTTCCAAACGCCTGAAGGTACCACGTTCATCTGTACAAACAATAGTACGTAAGTATAAACACCATGGGACCACACAACCGCCATACCGCTCAGGAAGGAGACACGTTCTGTCTCCTAGAGATTAACATACTTTGGTGCGAAAAGTGCAAATCAATCCCAAAACAGCAGTAAAGGACCTTGTGAAGATGCTGGAGGAAACAGGTACAAAAGTATCTATATCCACAGTAAAACGAGTCCTATATTGAGATAACCTGAAAGGCTGCTCAGCAAGGAAGAAGCCACTGCTCCAAAACACCATAAAAAAGCCAGACTACGGTTTGCAACTGCACATAGGGACAAAGATCGTACTTTTTGGAGAAATGTCCTCTGGTCTGGTCTGATGAAACAAAAATAGAACTGTTTGGCCATAATGACCATTGTTATTTTTGGAGGAAAAAGGGGGAGGCTTGCAAGCTGAAGAACACCATCCCAACCGTGAACAGGGGTGGCACGGGGGTGATAGCATCATGTTGTGGGGGTTCTTTGCTGCAGGAGGGACTGATGCACTTCACAAAATAGATGGCATCATGAGGACGGAAAATTACGTGGATATATCTCAAGACATCAGTCAGGAAGAAAAAGGTTGGTCGCAAATGGGTCTTCCAAATGGACAATGACCCCAAGCATACTTCCAAAGTTGTGGCAAAATTGCATAAGGACAACAAAGTCAAGGTAATGGAGTGGCCATCACAAAGCCCCGACCTCAATCCCATAGAAAATGTGTGGGCAGAACTGAAAAAGCATGTGCGAGCAAGGAGGCCTACAAAACCTGACTCAGATACACCAGCTCTGTCAGGAGGAATGGGCCAAAATTCACCCAACATATTGTGGGAAGGCTACCCAAAACGTTTGACCCAAGTTAAACCATTTAAAGGCAATGCTACCTACCAAATACTTGAGTGTATGTGCACTTCTGACCCACTAAGAATGTGATGAAATAAATAAAAGCAGAAATAAATCATTCTCTACTGTTATTCTGACATTTCACATTCTTAAAATAAAGTGGTGAGCCTCTCTGACCTAAAACAGTGGATTTTTACTAGGATTAAATGTCAGGATTGTGAAAAACTGAGTTTATATGTATTTGGCTAAGGTGTATGTAAACATTCGACTTCAACGATATATATATATATATATATATATATATATATATATATATATATATATATATATATATATATATATATATATATATATATATATATATATATGTGTATGTATGTATGTATGTATGTATGTATGTATGTATATATATATATATATATATATATATAGTAGTAACTTTCAGACCCCTTGACCACTGTAGATGCATAGGTGGAAAAGAGGGTCTGGAGTAGTTATGCTGCAGGCTGACTAGGTTGGGGGAGGGGGGAGTCTTTACCTCCCACTCTCCCTCCCTTACTTCCCTCCCTGTGCTCTCATCCCTTGGCCTTGGCCAGATCCTCATCTGTGCTCATACAATTCTGATGATATAGTCAGGTCCTTCATAATGGACCATCATAATGGTCCTACTGGCAGCCATTCACTGTGATAATGATACACTGGTGCCATAATATAGCCAGAAATATTACCAACGGTTGCTGACTGGGGGGTGGGGGATAATAGAACTATGTGCTATTCATAGGCTGTGAAAAAGTTGTACAATTATTTTGGCTACAAGTGTGTGTGTGTGTGTGTGTGTGTGTACACATGCATGCTTTCTTACAATCCCACAAGGGGGGACATCGATTATCAAATCAGCTCCTGCAGTGGACTGCACTATACTGTAGCTCCTATAGCATCTCCCTATCCATTTCCTTCCAGAGGCCAAATGTCAGTGAAGTTAAGCAGGAATAAACCAAATATTTCACTCTACAATGTTTATAGGACAGCTGGAACTTTCTTTATTCAATTCCACCTCCTGCCAAAGAACTCCCGTTCTTTCTTTCTCCACACGGCTTTGAGATGTAAAACAGAGAGAAGTTTCTCTCTCAAAGCAGCAGCTGAGTCTGTTGGCCCTGATGTAGCCCTGAGGATATCAATTAACATTCATCCAGGCTAGCAGCTTAGCAATCAAGTAGAGACAGAGAGAGAGCTGAACAGAGTGCATTGTGTTTACAAATGGAGTACACACATAAGCTGCACTTTAACCCCCTACACACATAGGCACGCACGAACACACACGCACTCCCTCAATTTATAAGTCTAATTATCTAGTGATGGTCAAGGCCCTGGTAGGGGAGCTAGGGGAGGGAGTTGGTTGGCAGACCCCTACAGACACAGACATTGCCTGGGACCAACAATTTGATTGTTTGGAGGAGGAGCAGATGGCAGGCTGGGCTAGGCTGTAGTCGGACCGTCCTTCATGTGTTAGCGCTGGTAGCTTGTTAGCGCTGGCTGCTAAGCCCAAGGGTGAGGCATTTGATGGGCTTTTGAGACGTGTCTCTGGGGCTTCGGGTTCTAATACACTAGCGGCTACGCTAACCGTACAAGGCTCTCATTTGAAGGATTTATGATGTTCTTACACAGCCAAAACAGTGTGATAGCATTAAAGACTTAGAATCCAATGTTTTGGATTAAATACTGAATTTAATTATTTGAGGGGAAACGAACACTTGAGAAGAGAACCCCTTCTCTCTGATAACAAAAGCATCCGCTTTACTATAACACAGAGCTTAGATAAAAAGGACACACTGAAATGGCTCTTCAAGGCCATGTCTCTCACCCTTCACAGGACACATCAGACGTAATAGTGAGTGACACAATGTTACAGCCATGGGGGGGACAAACAACAATACCTCATCACTGCCACACAGACAGACACACACAGACAACCCCCTCCAGAGTCTGTTTTAGAGGGAATCACAGGAGACACGCCCGTCCAGAGACGTGAGCATGGGGAGCATCTCGGAGCGTGAAAAGCAGCTTAGCTGGAGGAGAGAGGCGCTGTCAGAGAGAGGGCAAGTCCTGTCAGATTATCCAGACTAATGTAGAGAGTTCACTTGGCAGACAGGCAGATTGGACATGAAGTGGAAAAGCAAAAGCCCATAGATCATGTAGTTAACCATTTAACTGCTAAAGATTTAACTTAATCAGAGGTTCTAGGTATACACATTGCTTATTTACTCAGACACAACAGTTTGATGAATTTAGAAAGGCATGAACTTAAAAATATGACCTGAAAACCAGAGTAATATTTGTAGTTATCTGAATAATTTTCATTCAGAAATCAAATTAAATTCTATTGACTGAATGGCATTGAAGTGGACGGCATCCATTATAGTCCAACTCTGTTCTTTAAGGGTAAGGATTCAGGCTTCTGCATTGTTTTTTTATTTCACCTTTATTTAACCAGGTAGGCTAGTTGAGAACAAGTTCTCATTTACAACTGCGACCTGGCCAAGATAAAGCAAAGCAGTTCGACAGGTACAACAACACAGAGTTACACATGGAATAAACAAACAAACATACAGTCAATAACACAATAGAAAAAAGTCTATATACTGTGTGTGCAAATAGGGTAAGATAAGGGAGGTAAGGCAATAAATAGGCCAGTGACGAAATAATGACAATTTAGAAGTTTAATGCCTTTAGAAGCCAAACAGAGTTACTATTATGGTCCTAAAACACAGTAGATAAAAAAAATCCACTCATGTGTACTACATACATCCAAGTAAAATACCAGAGAACTCTACCAGAGAACTCTACCAGAGAACTCTACCAGAGAACTCTACCAGAGAACTCTACCAGAGAACTCTACCAGAGAACTCTACCAGAGAAGCTGAATACAGTACATACCAGTACAGAGATATTGTATTACATGTAGAGGATTTGACAAGACTACAGTTACAGTAGACAGCAGGCCACAGTATGGTCTGAGAGAGAAAAGGCCATTGGCCGGTTTCCTATCTGTTCCAATGGGGCCGGTTTCCTGTCTGTTCCCTTATCCCATACCCTCATCCCATGCCAGAGAGGGGCTGGTGCCTAGTGGTTTCATGAGCAGGTGGCAGGGACTGATTTAGCTAAACTCTTGATCTCCGCCTGGTCAGAGACAACAACTGTTGGGGGGAAATTCTCAGCCGAGCATTGCAAGTATGACACTTCATATAACATAATGTGCAATCAGTCAAATGTCGTTGTCTGACTATTTATATGACTCACTTATGGTAAGTATTTGTAAACACAAGGTTATACAGACAAGTATGGGATCATGCTGGGATGGATGTCCTTTAAACAAGATATTTACAGCCATAATGCCCCTACATTGACCTCCATTTTGAATGCATGTTTTGAATGACACAGCATCATGAGTGTACATCCTGTTATAAGCCCAGCTCTGATTAGATACACACAAGTGGAGGCTGCTGAGGGGAAGATGGCTAATAATAATGGCTGGAATGGAGCGAATGGAATCAAACACCTGGAAACCATGTGTTTGATACCATTGCACCTATTCCGCGCTAGCCATTACCACAAGCCCATCCTCCCCAATTAAGGTGCCACCATCCTCCTGTGATACACACATAGTTGGCCTTTCCTAGGATCTGCCTCATTGAATCAAAAGGACACAGTTACTCAGCTATAGGGCCATGAATACCTCCCCATAAACCTCCGGGGGTAACCTGATTTTAAACAGTCCCCATCGATCCTCCTCAGTGACAGAAAACTGTTGTATTGGAGTTCCCATTCGATGGAGTCGTTTAGGATGTGGTGTCCTGGTGTATCCCATTACATGCAACAGAGGATCCCCAACCAGCCCTCTATCAGGACTGAAAGGGCTGTTTATATGGTGATATAAATCAACCAATGGAGTGGATCATTACGAAAGCATGTGACAGGAAGAAGAGCGATCCATCTCAGGAGTTGAATATACAGTAGATGGTCTGAGTAACGGAGAATGACCTTATCATTAACAACCCATACGCTATGCGTTACCAACTCATCAAAACAGCTCAGAGAGTAGAACCATATGGGCCTTATCAATTTATAATGAACAACAAGAAATTACAGCATCTTACGTCTGAAATATTGAAATATTGCTAAACTCTAAATGAGGAGTCTGCATCCTATCCCTCAACGATGGTAGGAGTTACTGTAGGCTCCATTCATTATGCTATACACATTGGTGAGATGGCTGTAGTGCCATTGGCTGCCAGGTATTTTTAAAATGGTGTTTAAGCACATGGGCCATCCCTCAGAGCTCCACAGGCCTGGGCTGCTGTTAGGGTTGTGTACTGTCCTTTGAGCTAGCCTTGGTTCCATACTGTATGTGCAGTAGCCAACTCTTCTATTGTTGTCATGGTTATAGACGGGTTGGTTGTTAAGCAACAAAACCGACGTGTATGCAACTATGGGGGTTGGCTTAGATTGTTGACAACATGTAAACTATATTTTGTGTCCAATGTTTACTGAAAACATAAATACATTTGCACAATGAGCAGGCGTGGTCTCTCAAATATATTGTTACAGTTGTGTTGGTTAGCTTGCTAGTGAATTTTAGTAATATTAGCATAGACGTGACTTCAGTCAAAACAAGACATGGTAACAAGATAAAACTAGCTTACGATTCCCCACATGGCAGCTTCTTGTTACTGTTGCTAGCTATCTGGACATCCAGAATCACAACACACAGACTTCTGCCCCATTGAAGTGTGTGCATTGTTTGTGACGTTGTGAGCTAACCCGTCTGTCTATAAGTATATGCAGTAACCCATAGTTTCAAATTGAGCACTGCCATAACAACTTGCAAGCAGCATAATAACTAAATGCTATATAACTGACTGTAATCTAACTGAAAGCTACAGACAAAAACACACTTAACATTCTCTGTGAGCGAGAACAACTGCATTGAGCCAACCAGTTTCATTCATCAATTAGCATAATCGTGACATTTGCATATGCCTGGCAGCTCATGGACATCTGTTTTGCATAGCGTTAGAATATACAACAAAAAAAAAACGGAGATTGGAAAGGAGGTTTCCCTGTGAAATCACAGAGAGAGTCAGCCTGCATTCCAGACAGCCCTGCAGCGCTCGTTTGGATTTACCACCGGCTTCCTCAGGCAAATCCCCTGTGACATCATCAGTGCGCGTCGCAGTCAAACCGCCCGCCACATTGCATTCCAAACAGCCCTTGCGAGTCGCCTGCCTGAAGCGGTCCCCAAGGACAGAGTAGGGAAGGCACTCCCTCTTTCTCTCACACCACGTCTCTCTGCTTCATCTCTACAAGAAACAGGATTCCTCCTCTCTCTCTGTCTAGTGCCGACAACACTGAATGTTGACGGATGAATGGAGAAAACGTCCCAGTCAACTTGCAGCTGTTTTGCATCATCATTTATGATGAAGTCTCAGCCCACAGCACAGTCAAATCTGTTTAAGAGATCCATGAAGGGATAAAGACAGACAGAGAGTCAGTAGTCTTTCTGTCACAGACATGGGACTGAATTAGTAACGGGGTGGATATCTAATGGGGCATTCCCAAGGATCCATCATGCTGTAGCCTATGCTTGGCAATTTCTGAAAGAGCAGCGATGTGGAGTACCACAGGGAGTAAGCGAGACCATCGATTCAGAGGTGATGGCTGATCTTTTCAGTCATACTGTACTGTACTGCATAAACTGTCTTCTCTGTCAGAGAGAGAGAAATCATCCAGACCCTGCCTCTCCTCCTGATATAGAGCCTCCTCTGAGTAGAGCCTTCAGTATGTTGGGCTGGCCTGACTGTCAGAGAGGATAAGGATCATTATTTTCATGAGTCACTTCTCTGGCCCGTGCGTGAAGATTCCCACCGGCTCCGGGAATCTGTCAGGAAAGAAGGGTCAACTGTGTTCTCTGCCAGGACAATATTCAGAGTTCAGATAGAAGGAATGGGATTTTGGTGGATACTGCTTCTCTTTTCTTTAGCTTTGTCTAACACTGAAACCTTCTCTGCAGCGTTAGATGTCTCAATGTCTTCTATACTTCTAAGCGAATGATCCTTTACAAAAACTGACTCCATTGACAGAGATCATGATCCTGCCGTTATCAAAGAACCACTGGCCTAACACCTTTCAGCACAGTGTCATAACCATTGCTTGTGAAATAAGAGGTCCAACCGTTAAAGCTCTGTAAAAAAAAAACAAACAGACTGCATTTCAATCCAGATTTATCAGAAAATCCACTTATCTTTAACAACTGTGGAACCTGACTTCTAGGAAATGTTCTAAATCCACTCCCCCTTAATCCATTATGATGGAATCTTCTTCCTCAGATGAGGCTAGCAGCATTTATATCAATCTAAAACTAAAGCCCATGATGGGAAATTAAATGCATCATGTGTTCATCACTAGCACATTAGGTTTGCGTCTCAAATGGCACCCTATTCCCTATGTCGTGCACTACTTTTGACCAAGGCTCTGATAAAAAGTAGGGTGCTAAATATGGAATAGGGTGCCATTTGGGACACACTGTAGATGTCTAGATGGAAATACTAAATAGGACCATACAGTGCTGTGAAAAAGTATTTGCCTCCTTTCCTCTACTTTTGCATATTGTTGATACTGAATTTTATCAGATCTTCAACCAAAACCTAAAAATAGATAAAGGGAACCTGAGTGATCAAATAATACAACAATGACATACTTATTTCATTTATTTCATAAACAAAGTTATGCAACACCCAATGCCCCTGTGTGAAAAAGTAATTTCCCCCTAATAACCGGTTGTGCCACCTTTAGCTGCAATGACTCCAACCGAATGCTTCCTATAGTTGTTGATCAGTCTCATGTCACGTGGAGGAATTTTGGCCCACTCTTCCATGCAGAACTGCTTTAACACCAATCTAAACTAAGCTGGGGGGAAATGCAAAGCAAAAGTTCTTGATAACTAACACACTGCATAATCCTGGGCTGCTCGTTTCAAGTCCTGCCACAACATCTCAATTGGGATTAGGTCTGGCCATTCCAAAACGTCCTTTGTTGCTTTTTTGCCATTTTCATGTAGACTTAATTGTGCGTTTTGGATCATTGTCTTGCTGCATGACCCATCTGTGCTTCAGCACACAGACGGATGGCCTGACATTCTCCTGTAGAATTCTCTGCTACAGAGCAGAATTCATGGTTCCTTCTATTAAGGCAAGTCGTCCAGGTCCTGAGGCAGCAAAGCATCCCCAAACTATCACACTACCACCACCATGCTTGACCATTGGTATGAGGTTCTTACTGTGCAATGTAGTGTTTGGTTTTCACCAAGCATAATGGGACCCAAGTTATACTTTTGACTCATCTGTCCATAGAACATTCTTCCAAGAGTCTTGATGATCATCCAGGTGTTTATTGGCAAACCTGAGTCAACATTTTGGATGAGATGGGTCCCATTATGCCTGGCCAAAACCAAACACTGTATTCCAAACAAAGCATGACGTTTGTTGATTAGGTCGACTCTCATGGAGATACTTGTAGTGCACCATGGGGTTTGTGTTGATTAGCGATAGTATAACGGTTGAGTGCTGATACAGCTGAAACTCAAATCATGAAGCATCTATGCTATAGATAACACCTTTGACCAGAGAACTCAATATGGATATCCCATCGGGTACTGATTCCCATCTCCAGTGCAGCGTTGGGTTTAACCCAACATACTCTAATATAGAGTCTCTGAAGTACCGTTATTCATTACTTGCAACAGCAAGGTTGAGGGTTTGATGCCTGTATGGGCCACATATGTTGAACACAACTGTCTGTAAGCCATTTAGGAGAAGGAAAGAAATGGCTAAATAACCATATCATATACCTCAGGATTGGAGTTGAGACTCTGTGCTATAGGATGTAACCATGTTGTTGCATCTACAGAATTACTACCATCTTACCTGTTTTCCCTCCAGTGTGTAGAGCCGTTTGACCGCCCCGGAGTCCAGCTTGATGGCATCTGTGATGTCGGTCAGCACCTGTTCGAAGGAGTGGGCCGTCTTCTTATTCAGCAGGATCCTCACAGCCTTCCTGGGCTTGACCCCGCTGCGGATGACCGTCACCAGCTTGGGCTTGATGAAGTCTCTGGTGCCCAGGCTGGCCTCGCTACGCTGCAGCTCGCCCTTTACCAGGGTGCTGAGGGAGGACAGGGAGCGGGACTGGCCGGCCTTGATGCCCACTGACCAGTTAGGGTTAACATTCTTGGTATAGTCCACTCGGCGGTAGGGCTCGTTGGAGGCACACACGTAGCTCTCACCTAAAGGGAGGAAGAGGGGAGAACTAGTTAGAATTTAAGCTTCTTTAAAATAAATAAATAAATAAAAATATATATATATATATATATATATATATATATATATATATATATATATATATATATATATATATATTTTTTTTTTTCATCAAAATCGTTGAATCAACAGTTTATAAAAACTGATATCAAATCCATCAACTGCTTATCAAATGTAGGGCAATTTAGTTATTGAAGCTACAGTAATCAACTCAGTCGTCTTTTCCAGCTCTGAATGATACTTTACAATTGTCAATGAATAACCATTCATTCTAAATGACTAAAGGAGTGGTAATTAGCCACATGACGTGGAAAGTAACTAGTCGGCTTGACTGTGGATGACAAGGAGTTAAGGTTCCCCAGTGGAAACAAAAACCACATTGAGACGGAGGCCAGTCAGTGTAACTCAGCCCTCTCTGTGAGCTCTCTCGGCCTGCCGCATTGGATACTCTCCAAAGCTAAGTCTTTTCCTTTTCCTTGCCCACATTCCATTGTAACAGCTAGCAAATGTGTTTGTGTGAGTGTTTCCCCTCAAACCAAGGCCAGATTAATTTGACGACTCAAAAGGCTGATAAATGGAACCACAATAAGGGAAAGAGGAGGATGTGAGGGTGGGTGATTGTGTTTGAAGGCGGTTTGTGGGAGGACAACACATGCAGGATTTTTATTTTCACATTCTGGGCATGGCTAACCTCTAATCTTTCATCATTGATTTTACTGTTTGTCACAACACTAATGAAACCACAGAATGGCACACTGTAGCAGCATGTAATACTGAGCTACGCATGCAACTAAGTGAACCCATATTGCTGCCTTTGATGTCCTTGCTCTGTCACGACATAGCGCTATACTTGCGTATCTGGCCTTTTACCAGTTTAAGCTCAAGGCACCGATCGATGACAACATGACTTTGTTTTTTTATGTCACCTTTATTTAACCAGGTAGGCTAGTTGAGAACAAGTTCTCATTTGCAACTGAGACCTGGCCAAGATAAAGCAAAGCAGTGTGACACAGACAACAACACAGAGTTACACATGGAGTAAACAATAAACAAGGTCTATGTACAGTGTGTGCAAAAGGCATGAGGAGGTAGGCAATAAATAGGCCATAGGAGCGAATAATTACAATTTAGCAGATTAACACTGGAGTGATAAATGAGCAGATGATGATGTGCAAGTAGAGATACTGGTGTGCAAAAGAGAAGAAGAGTAAATAAATAAATACAGTATGGGGATGAGGTAGGTAGATTGGGTGGTCTATTTACAGATGGACTATGTACAGCTGCAGCATTCAGTTAGCTGATTTTTAAAGTTCGTGAGGGAAATAAAAGTCTCCAACTTCAGCGATTTTTGCAATTCGTTCCAGTCACTGGCAGCAGAGAACTGGAAGGAAAGGCAGCCAAATGAGGTGTTGGCTTTGGGGATGATCAGTGAGATATACCTGCTGGAACGTGTGCTACGGGTGGGTGTTATCATTACCAGTGAACTGAGATAAGGTGGAGCCTTACCTAGCATAGACTTAGAGATGACCTGGAGCCAGTGGGTCTGGCGACGAATATGTAGCGAGGGCCAGCCGATTAGAGCATACAGGTCGCAGTGGTGGATGGTATAAGGTGATTTGGTAACAAAACGGATGGCACTGTGATAGCAAACTGGATGCAGTCTGAGTGTTGGAAGCTATTTTGTAGATGACATCGCCGAAGTCGAGGATTGGTGGGATAGTCAGTTTTACTAGGGTAAGTTTGACAGTGTGAGTGAATGAGGCTTTATCGTGAAATAGAAAGCCGATTCTAGATTTGATTTTGAATTGGAGATGTTTAATATGAGTCTGGAAGGAGAGTTTACAGTCTCTCCAGACACCTAGGTATTTATAGTTGTCCACATATTCTAGGTCGGAACCGTCCAGGGTGGTGATGCTAGTCGGTTGGGCGGGTGCGAGCAGCGAACGGTTGAAAAGCATGCATTTGGTTTTACTAGCGTTTAAGAGCAGTTGGAGGCCACGGAAGGAGTGCTGTATGGCATTGAAGCTCGTTTGGAGGTTAGTTAGCATAGTGTCCAAGGAAGGGCCAGAAGTATACAGAATGGTGTCGTCTGCATAGAGGTGGATCAGGGAATCGCCCGCAGCAGGAGCGACATCATTGATATATACAGAGAAGTGTCGGCCCGAGAATTGAACCCTGTGGTACCCCCATAGAGACTGCCAGAGGTCCGGACAACATGCCCTCCGATTTGACACACTGAACTCTGTCTGCAAAGTTGTTGGTGAACCAGGCGAGGCAGTCATTAGAAAAACCAAGGTTATTGAGTCTTCCGATAAGAATACGGTGATTGACAGAGTCGAAAGCCTTGGCCAGGTCGATGAATACGGCTGTACAGTAATGTCTTTTATCGATGGCAGTTATGATGTCGTTTAGGACCTTGAGCGTGGCTGAGGTGCACCCGTGACCGGCTCGGAAGCCAGATCGCACAGCGGAGAAGGTACGGTGGGATTCTAAATGGTCAGTGATCTGCTAATTAACTTGGCTTTCGAAGACTTTAGATAGGCAGGGCAGGATGGATAATGGTCTAAAAGTTTGGGTCTAGGGTGTCACCCCCTTTGATGACCGCGGCAGCTTTCCAATCTTTAGGGATCTCGGACGATACGATAGGTTGAACAGGCTGGTAATAGTGGTTGCAACAATGGCGGCGGATAGTGTTAGAAAGAGAGGGTCCAGATTGTCTAGCCCAGCTGATTTGTACGGGTCCAGGTTTTGCAGCTCTTTCAGAACATCTGCTGTCTGGATTTGGGTGAAGGAGAAGCTGGGGGGGGGGGGGGGGGTGGAGCTGTTGGCCAGGGTTGGAGTAGCCAGGAGGAAGGCATGGCCAGCCGTTGAGAAATGCTTATTAAAATGTTCGATTATCATGGATTTATCAGTGGTGACCATGTTACCTAGCCTCAGTGCAGTGGGCAGCTTGGAGGAGGTGCTCTTGTTCTCCATGGAATTTACAGTGTCCCAAAACTTTTTGGAGTTAGAGCTACAGGATGCAAATTTCTGCTTGAAAAAGCTATCCTTTGCTTTCCTGACTGACTGCGTGTATTGGTTCCTGACTTCCCTGAACAGTTGCATAGTTGCGACTAACAGTTGCATATCGCGACTATTCGATGCTATTGCAGTCCACCACAGGATGTTTTTGCGCTGGTCAATGGCATTCAGGTCTGGAGTGAACCAATATATCTGTTCTTAGTTTTGCATTTTTTGAACGGGGCATGTTTATCTAAGATGGTGAGGAAATTACTTTTAAAGAATGACCAGGCATCCTCGACTGACGGGATGAGGTCAATATCCTTCCAGGATACCCAGGCCAGGTCGATTAGAAAGGCCTGCTCGCAGAAGTGTTTTAGGGAGCGTTTGACAGTGATGAGGGGTGGTCATTTGACCGCAGACCCATAGCGGATACAGGCAATGAGGCAGTGATCGCTGAGATCCTGATTGAAAACAGCAGAGGTGTATTTGGAGGGCAAGTTGGTCAGGATAATGTCTATGAGGGTGCCCATGTTTATTTAGGGTTGTACCTGGTGGGTTCCTTGATGATTTGTGTGAGAGGGCATCTAGCTTAGATTGTAGGAATGCCTGGGTGTTAAGCATATCCCAGTTTACGTCACCTAACAGAACGAACTCTGAAGCTAGATGGGGGGCGATCAATTCACAAATGGTGTCCAGGGCACAGCTGGGAGCAGAGGAGGGTCGACAGCAGGCGGCAACAGTGAGAGACTTATTTCTGGAGAGGTACATTTTTTAAATTAGAAGTTCAAACTGTTTGGGTATAGACCTGGAAAGTATGACAGAACTTTGCAAGCTATCTCTGCAGTAGATTGCAACTCCTCCCCCTTTGGCAGTTCTATCTTGATGGAAAAATGTTGTAGTTGGGTATGGAAATCTCAGAATTGTTGGTGGCCTTCCTAAGCCAGGATTCAGACACGGCAAGGACATCAGGGTTGGTGGAGTGTGCTAAAGCAGTAAACAAACTTAGGGAGGAGGCTTCTGATGTTGACATGCATGAAACCAAGGCTTTTTTGGTCACAGAAGTCAACAAATGAGGGTGCCTGGGGACACGCAGGAACAGAGAAGGAGAAGGATGAGGGTACGGCTAAAGGCTATCAAAACTGGTCGCCTAGAGCGTTGGGGACAAATAATAAAAGGAGCAGATTTCTGGGCGTGGTAGAATAGATTCAGGGCATAATGTGCAGACAGGGGTATGGTGGGTTGTGGGGAGGTAAGCCCAGGCACTGAGTGATGATAAGAGAGGTATCTCTGGATAAGCTAGTTATAATGGGTGAAGTCACCGCATGTGTGGGAGGTGGGACAAAGGAGGTATCAGAGGTATAATGAGTGGAACCTAGGGCCTCCATTGTAAACTAAAACAATGATAACTAACCTAAACAACAGTATACAAGGCATATTGACATGAGAGACATACAGCGAGGCATAAAGTAATCACAGGTGTTGATTTGGAGAGCTAGCTAAGACAACAACGGGTGAGACAACAGCTAATCAGCTAAAACAACAACAGGTAAAATGGTGATGACTGGGTGGAGAGGGTCGGTTAACTACACACAGGGCCTGAGTTCGCGGTTATTACTGCATTGTCGGAACTAGAAGCACAAGCATTTTGCTACACTCGCATTAACATCTGCTAACCATGTGTATGTGACAAATAACATTTGATTTGAGCTCCCTAACCAAACATCAGCTGGTCACTATGGAGGAAACGGGGCAGATACATCAGTGTGTGCGCTGAGCCATCACTGAGCAAATACACACAGACGCCATAACTCAGTGGGGTAAGTGAGAGGTCATGGATTGAGAATGTGTTCGTCCGACGTAGTCCCTAACACTATGGTGTCATCTAAACAAGCAATGTTTTCCCATGAGTGAAGTCTGATGTTGAATCAATCAGCTTATTACATACAATGGATCTTATCAAAGGACCAGCGCGGGGTCAGGTGATTCATAATTTACCAGTGGGTTGAAGATATCCCTCTAGTGGTGTGGGGGCTGTGCTGGGGTTATGTGGGTGGGGTTATATCCTGCCTGGTTGGCCCTGTCGGTGGAGTATCGTCAGACAGGGCCACAGTGTCTCTCGAACCCTCCTGTCTCAGCCTCCAGTATTTATGCTGCAATAGTTTGGGGGGGGGGGGGCTAGGGTCAGGGGGGGGGGGGGGGGCTAGGGTCAGTCTGTTATATCTGGAGTATTTCTCCTGTCTTATCCAGTGTCCTGTGTGAATTTAAATTCTGTCTCTCACTCTGAATGATCGGCTGTGAAAAGTCAACTGACATTTACTCCTGAGGTGCTGACCTGTTGCACCCTCTACAACCACTGTGAATATTATTATTTGACCCTGCTGGCCAACGTTTGAACATCTTGGCCATGTACCGTTATAATCTCCACCCGGCACAGCCAGAAGAGGACTGGCCACCCCTCAGAGCCTGGTTCCTCTCTATGTTTCTTCCTAGGTTCCTGCCTTTCTAGGGAGTTTTTCCTAGCCACCGTGCTTCTACATCTGCATTGCTTGCTGTTTGGGGTGTTAGGCTGGGTTTGTGACATCGGCTGATGTAAAAAGGGCTTTATAATTACATTCGATTTGATTGAAAGTCCTCCTCAAATGGCACACAATCGGTGTAGCATAAGACCACGATCATGGTTTGGCTTGGTTTGGATCCAATCCAATGCCTCACTGTCATTTCAATAAGCACACTACAGCAGAGACAGTGTGGTGGATGTCACAGGGTAATCCCATCCATCCAACCATCGTCCAGGGATCACATATGAAGGTTCACACAACAGGCCAGGCTGGGCGATGAGGTTCTTGAGGTTTGAGGAGGTTCACACAACAGGCCAGGCTGGGCGAGTAGTCCTCAATCAATGGGGCTGGGAGCACGCACATGCACACACACACAAAATCCATTTGATGGCTGAGTACACAAAGACAAGACTCTGGTGTTCAGTCTCCAGCATCTCCAGTCAAAAAGCCTCGTTCACAGCCAGTCCAAGACGGTCCTCTGACGGATTGACTGCATTCCTCCTGTCTCTGTGACCTGACCCCTGACAACAGCCGTGCCCCATTTCTCCACATCACAGCAAGAGGACAAGGGGACAGCCGCAACCCACTAACAAAACAAGTTACTGAGGAGGCTACGATAATTAGGACTTATCATCCCGGCCAAGAGTCTCCACAGTAAAGAGGGGACTTCTTGAGTGGAACCCAAACTGTGTACTGTTTATAGAACGACTTTGGAGTCCAGTCATTGTTTTACAGTAGAAAGAATGGAATGGTTAGAGGGGTTCCAATATAAACCTGGCACCATATCAAATGTCCAATAGGATTGGCTTAAGAGCTCAAACTCTACTCCTATAATAAGGTAAAACCTACACGGAACTCTTCATTAGCCACAGTACCTAGAGTATGACCTCACTGGCCACTATACCTACTAGAGGTCGACCGATTATGATTTTTCAACACCGATACCAATTCACTGGCCAATTTTTATATATATATGTAATAATGACAATTACAATAATATTGAATAATGAACACTTATTTTAACTTAATATAATACATCAATAAAATCAATTTAGCCTCAAATAAATAATGAAACATGTTCAATTTGGTTTACATAATGCAAAAACAAAGTGTTGGAGAAGAAAGTAAAAGTGCAATATGTGCCATGAAAAAAAGCTAACGTTTAAGTTCCTTGCTCAGAACATGAGAACATATGAAAGCTGGTGGTTCCTTTTAACAGTCTTCAATATTCCCAGGTAAGAAGTTTGAGGTTGTAGTTATTATAGGACCATTTCTCTCTATACCATTTGTATTTCATATACCTTTGACTATTGAATGTTCTAATAGGCACTTTAGTATTGCCAGCCTAATCTCGGGAGTTGATAGGCTTGAAGTCATAAACAGCTTAATGCTTGAAGCATTGCGAAGAGCTGCTGGCAAACGTAGTAAAGTGCTGTTTGAATGAATGCTTACGAGCCTGCTGCTGCCTACCACTGCTCAGTCACACTGCTCTATCAAATCATAGACATAATTATAATAACACACAGAAATACGAGCCTTAGTTCATTAATGTGGTAAAATCCAGAAACTATCATTTCGAAAACAAAATGTATATTCTTTCAGTGAAATACGGAACCGTTCCTTATTTTATCTAACGGGTGGCATCCATAAGTCTAAATATTGATGTTACATTGCACAACCTTCAATGTTGTCATAATTAAGTAAAATTCTGTCAAATTAGTTCGCAACGAGCCAGGCGGCCCAAATTGTTGCATATACCCTGACTCTGCGTGCAATGAACGCAAGAGAAGTGACACAATTTCCATACTTTAAAATTACCTGCTAACATTAATTATTTTTAACTAAATATGCAGGTTTAAAAATATATACTTGTGTATTGATTTTAAGAAAGGCGTTGATGTTTATGGTTAGGTACACATTGGTGCAACGACAGTCCTTTTTTCAAGAAATGCGCTTGTTAAATCACCCGTTTGGCAAAGTAGGTTGTGATTCAATGATAAATTAACAGGCACTGCATCGATTATATGCAACGCAGGACAAGCTAGATAAACTAGTAATATCATCAACCATGTGTAGTTAACTAGTGATTATGATTGATTGTTTTTTATAAGATACGTTTAATGCTAGCTAGCACCTTGGCTCCTTGCTGCACTCGTATAACAGGTAGTCAGTCTGCCACGCAGTCTCCTCGTGGAGTACAATGTAATCGGCCATGATCGGTGTCCAAAAATGCAGATTACAGATTGTTATGAAAACTTAAAATCGGCCCTAATTAATCGGTCAACCTCTAATACCTACTGCAGTATAAACCCAAATACCCCCAAGATGAGAACAACAACACGTTTTTACAGCCAGAGAAAGTGAGTTGGCCCACTTTCCTTTCAAATCAGAGCAGAGAAAGTGTGATGCCTGCCGGGAGGATTCCAGCTTCCACTCTGAACGGTTACTTGGCAGAAAACAGGCATTACATCCAGAGGTGAGGCAGAAGTAGTAGGCCTGGCTATGTGTTGGTGCCAGTCCATCTTCTACCACACTCACTGTCCCACGGCAGCACCCATTCTCCTTCCTGCCAGCCCAACCAGAAGTGATGCAATGTGTCCCCCAGCCACGGGATTGGGCGCTGACCTAAATCTACCACCCCCTCCTCTCTGGGGACATGGGCGGAGGAACGAGTGCAGAGGCTTATATTTGGAAGGAGGAAGGAAGGATGTCAGCTGAGAATAAACTGGGAGGAGAGAGGAGAGAGGGGTCAGGAGAAAAGGACAGCAGTGAGGTAAAGACAAATCACAGCCTATAGCTGGAGGTGCTGACTAACGGGAGTCAGGAGATAAGCTGCAGTATACAAATGAAAAGACAAGTCCCACACTCATCTCTCTTTGCTGTGGATTGATTTGAATATGACAGAGCTACCATGGTGCGATAACCGTAACCTTTCACGCCAAGACAGGATCGTAGAGAGGTCACAGGTCAGACAGCAGAACTCAACACGAAGATTAAGGTATTACCCAGACACCGGCCACTGTCACTGCTGAAGCCTGCGACACAGAGAGGAGAGAGTGGCTCACACACAGACAGAACCACTGTGTAGCAGTGGAGGCTGGTGGAAGGAGCTATAAGAGGACAGGTTCATTTTAATGGCTGGAATGGAATCAATGGCACGGAGTCAAATATGTGGTTTCCATATGTTTGACATCATTCCTTTGATTCCAGTCCAGCCATTAAAATGAGCCTGTCCTCCTATAGCTCCTCCAACCAGCCCCCATTGCTCTATAGGTCTATATATAGCAAATCTGCCGAGTAGGGAGAGAGATCTACTGTAAAGTAAAGAAGGTCATGTTGAAATTTCTCAACCTTTGCATACGTTTCTGGAATAATACTCACACACTTCAAACTTACTGAATGAATTTGCCTTTAGTTGTGTAGGGTCTCGTCGGGACAATATACATGATTCTTTATTAAGCACTCCTGTGAAATGACTGAGCTAATAAGTCATGTTGTAATATAATAATGGTATGACCTGACCATGTTCAGTTCATTGGAGGTAGTTGTACATATCTTATTTGGACTATAAGTACAGTTATAATAACAGCTTCCTCTACACCTCAATGTTGACCTTTTCCATTCTCCTCATTATGTTCAAAGTGAACAGATCATTGGCAGAGGTATGAAGGGGGTGCAGAGGGGGACACGTCATATTTTATGCCCAGAGGGTGAAAAATCACTCTAAGGACTGTTTTAACAGCCAATGAAGCACAGAACACTAGCCAGAGCACACACACTGCTCTAAGATCAATGGAGGAGCGATGGACATTCATGAAAACTGTGCTGCCTACTACTACAACGGGTCTGTCATCTATGTGGATCACTCACACACACACACACACACACTATTATGGCTGCACACTACTACTGGGTCATGTGTGTGTCACAACTGCTTAACCAAAAAGGAAGTCCTGCTGATTCAAGAGAGACTAATGATCAAGATTCTCAACCACATGTAATTGACATTTTAGTCATTTAGCAGACACTCTTATCCAGAGCGACTTACAGAACGCACAACCCTGGTGCTTGCTCCATGCTCTACCAACTGAGCCACACGCGACATCATCTATCCTAGAGTTTGAGAGGCATGTCCATGACTAACTACATGGGTTACAATTGCATTACAGTAGTAAACCTGTTTACTGTATTTACATATGACTTTACTGTAAAATGCCTAAGAGAGGACAATCTCTACATGGCATATAGTCTATAGGCCTGAATCCTACTAAGGAGGCTATAATGTAGTATAATTAAAATCACTTTATTGGTCAATTGCACACAAGGTCCAACCGAAATTTGACTTCCGCTTTTAACCCAGGCCCTCCGAAAGACACATACATACAGGTTTTGGAGAGTTGCCCAGGAGGCTAGTATGTAGTATAATAGGCTATAATGTAGTATAATAAACCTATAATGCCGCATTAGCTAGTCTTCTTCCCAAGGGGAAAGCTGATAGCAGAATACACCTGCATATGTATGAACAAGGAGTCAATGTAAAACAGCTGGTGGAACTCTGATGACAGCCAGGACATGAAATGGTTTACAAGATTGTATGATGAAACCTGAGAAATAGGAGTCTGTCTGGTGAAATCTAATAATGAATACCTTGGATCTTTCAGCTCATTCATCAATATGCGCGAGTATTGATCTCTACATGATTTATTATGTCATTTGTAGGACTGGGCTGTGTGTGTGGGGAGGGGGCCGGTGGTAACTGCGTGTCCTTACCCTCCACTAACTCGTCTAGGCTGCTGATCTTCTTGCTGCCGTCCACCGTGTATATGCTCCGGACACCTTGAGGCAGGTTGACGTTGTCCGAGAGAGACCGGGTAAGCTCAATAAGCAGGGCGTCTAAGGACCTAAAACGGTCGTTGGACACGGCATACACCAAACCCTTGAAGTATTTGTCCCCATTTCGGTAGAACCGCACTTTTTTGGCTTTCTTCTCGGAGGTGAGAGACTGGAGCGTGCGCGTTCGGTAAAAGCTACAGTGCGCGCTGTGCGCCGGGCTGGGCACGAGACCGTTGCCTCTGGAGCCTGACTGGGATCCCGAGCCGTTAGCCCGTGATGAACGGTGCGTTTTGTCCCGTTCCTCAAAGTGTTCCCATTCAATACTTCTGCTGAGCGACATGTTCGATCTGTTAATGTTTTGATCTATCCGCAGGAGAAAACAATAGCAGATGGCTCCTCCAAGCAAGCCCTAGTGCCCAACTTGTTCCCAAAGACAGCTGTCAAACAACGCTTTGGCAATCACTGATACAGTAATCGAGAGGCCAGTGTACTTGTAGGCTAGTTCCTCCTTGCGCTGTCAATATGTACTTTTCCGGGGATACAGTCCGCTATTAATGTAACTAGGGGTACTGTAGCCTGAGTTACGGTTACAATCTTACCTTGTCAATAAGGCTGCACAATAAACTCTCGGTTATTGAAATACCAAAAGCTAAACGAAAAGGATTGCTCCAAAACTCAATGTCAACAAACATTCACCGGCAAATTAAAATTAATACCAGGTGCAGAGAGCCTCGACTTGATTGACAGTCAACTGATGCAACCGCTAGTTTACCAATGAACGGAGCCGCACAGGAAAACACTCGATTCCAAGCTATAAGAATGTATCCGGTAGAAAACACAAATGGGAAAAACGAATTCCATGTAGCACAAATACATTGCATGTAAAGCCGGTGTACAACATCCACCGAATCTAACAAAGCCGCATGCTTGCTACAGAAACCGCAAGCCTCCTCCTCTTCTCACATCCTTTCTCAGACGGACGAACCGTTCAACACTAACACTGTAGCACGAGAGGCCACCCAGTCTTGTCATCCAATTCAACGAGGGAGGGAATGCTGCTTCCCCTCAGGGTCCTAACGGTAGTCCTTATACAATTGTTCAGCAAGTGGTGTATTTTCTCAAATGTGCAATTTGGCCCCTAAATTGGAACTTATTTGTTATGTCATTATTTCTGATGTGCCATTTAGCTATTTTTTAGGCAATACCATTCCCTCGAAAAGCTAAAGGAAAAATTATAACCACAAATAGGTGCTAATGGCCAAATCCAGCCACTCTCGGGGGTTTGAAAGTCAAGAAGCGGCTTATGGCTTCATCAGGGTGTCTGAGACAGAGTGATACACCCTGATGAAGTATTTTTTAGCATAGTATTTTATTAGGATCCCCATTAGCTGTTGCTGAAGCAGCAGCCACTCATCCTGGGATCCACACAAAACATGAAACAATACAGAACATTAATAGACAAGAACAGCTCCAGGACTGAACTACACAAATAAGTGTAAGCCGATGCGCCTACTTGGTGTATTTTAATGATGTCTTAGCCCACACATTAGAGGCTTATTAACTTTCAAACCCACAAGAGTGTTTGGATTTTGATATGTCATTTAGCACCTAATTTGTGGTTATTATTCTTCCTTCAGCTTTTCAATTCCCCCCCAAGAGCACCTGTGGTTGTTTTGGAATTACCTGAAGCACTCTTCCTACTTATTTTTCCTCAAGAACACCATTCCCCCATTGACATAAGTCAGTGCTCTTTAAAGGTTATAGACTCAAGCAATACATTGGACATAACACATCTCATCTATACTGTGTGTCCACTGTCCAGTCACCAGAGTGCTACCAAGGTCATAGGCTTACAGTGGCCAGTGGATTACACAGCGAGAGTGATGCCACTTTCTCTCTGCCAGCCTAGCGGGTGCCTAGCTACCTGCATCATCATCACCTGGCACAGCACCACAGGAAGGGCTCAGACCTAGGTCCCATGGTGCCACGGCAACCAATCCTTGAACCAGGAAGTATCCAGGCAGTTAATAACATCAATAGAGAAACATTATTAATATTGAATAATATTGCTCATTATGAAAATAATACGATAATACCTAAAGCGACTTAGAGTCATGCGTGCATATACTTTTACTTATGGGTGGAATCAATCAAACCCACAATTCTCGTTTGCAAGCTCCATGCTCTACCATCTGAGCCATCCAGGACCTTTGAATCTAGTGCCAAAGCAAACAACAGGAGCAACTGAGGGCATTGATCAGGGTGTGACACACAGGGATCAGTACCACTGTCCCTTCATATCCCCCATGTGACAATGCCTGGACGTATGGAGGTGAAGAACAAATCACAACCAGTGTGGTGGACCTCAGTTTACCTTCTTCATAAAGATCCATCAACCGAGACACATAAGGAACTCTCCAGAAAACAAGCATAGCAGCTGCATCAGAATGATGCATTGTTGGTAATTCCTCTTTATGAGATGAAAGGGGATGAAAATGGGGATGAGGAAACAAGGCAGGAAACAAATAGGAAGTCACTAGTCCCCAGGAGAGAGGATATCCTGCACACAATGACAAAGCAGAAAATCCCCCTGAATAATACGATTGAGAATCCCTTGTTCAAAAATGAAAGAGCTAAATGGAGGGATAACAATCAAGAGGATAGACAGTAGAATTCCCTGAAATGGTCTGTCTGTCTGGATATCGGCTAAATGTGTTATATAAAAGAGTTTTCATTCTGTTTCAGGAGGATTTTGGGGATGGATCCACTTAAAGACTTTCCCCCCAAAAATCTTTAAGGACATTTTAATCAGCTACAGTGGAAGAAATGCATGCAGTAGAAATTAGGAAGGTGACATGACCCGGGGGGACCTGTTTACGGTTGCTTGATAACTCATCAAAACAACTCGTTAGCTATTTTATAGAAGTATAAAACTCTTTATACATGTGATACACAGTGTTGTACAGTCAATGACATCCTCCTTAATCATGCTTCTACAAGATCAATTCAGTTTTTAGACTGGAGCTCAAGTTGTCATGCAGTTATTAAGTTTCAATTTCATTAGTTCTTCTCAACCACACGGAGGAGCAGATACAGGTGTAGGATCTTAATTTGAGCCAGTTTGCTACAGAAGGAAAATAATCCTGCAGCAACAGGAAATGTGAATTACTTTGTGGATTATAATTAATGAACATTTTTGTAGGGGTTGATACATTTTTCATTAGGGCAAATCAAGTCTGATATTTTAAACCTTGAATACACTACATGTTTGCATTTCCTGCAATGCAGGAACAAAAGAGGTATCCAATTAAGATCCTACATCTGTAGAAGGCATCTGGAGATTACAATTCAATTTCTTTCTAAGCTGACAGGCTGGTGATGGATGTGTAAATCCGTGTAAGTGTGAACGCACGCATGAGTGTGTGTGCAGGTTTTTGTGCACAAGCACATATGTTAATTTGGATCCAGACATCAGGTGCTGCAGCACAATGTGATTTAAAATGGGGTGGGAGTGGTTGTAGGTCAGAGGTCAAGGGAGTGAGGAAAGGGGAAGAGTTGACCAGCTCATGTGACTGAGGAGGGCCGTCACTAGTTAACACAGCCACATAAACCCCACCCATTTCCACAATTTATCTTCTTAAAATCTGATTTTAAACCTAACTCTAACCTTAACCACACTGATAACCTTAAGCCTAACCCTAAACTTAAATTAAGACCAAAAATCACCTCTTTTTTTAAATGAATTTTTACGAGATAGCCAGTTTTGGCTGTGGGAACTATTGACAACCAGAGTCTCTTTGAACCATTTTATGAACTCTATGTGCATTTCATTCATGGCTTCAGTAAACAATGTAATTGCAGGTCTATGTAACAAGCAGGAATGTTGACGGTTGGTATAATATAATAAAAGTAAGTGTCACGTTCTGACCTTAGTTCCTTTGTTTTGTCTTTGTTTTAGTATGGTCAGGGCGTGAGTTGGGGTGGGCAGTCTATGTTCCTTTTTCTATCATTTGGGATTTCTGTCTTTGGCCTGGTATGGTTCTCAATCAGAGGCAGCTGTCAATCGTTGTCCCTGATTGAGAACCATACTTAGGTAGCCTGGTTTCACGTTTGAGTTGTGGGTGATTATTTTCTGTGTCAGTGTTTGGACCACACGGGACTGTGGCGTTTATTAATGTTGTTATTTTAGTGTTCAGGCCAATAAGCAAGATGAACACTTTCCACGCTGTGCATTGGTCCTCTGATCCTTCCTACTACTCCTCTTTGTCAGAAGAGGAGGACAATCGTTACAGTAAGCCTACAATACATGCATGGATGACCCTAATGATTGACGGAGACAACATTATACCAAAGTAACTAACCATCATCCTGTTTAAAATTATCATAGAAGAGCAAGCAATTTTGAGGACAGTTCTACCACCTGCAAAATCTTGAGAGTCCATTCATGTTGTTCTCTGTTCAAAGCCCTGTGGTTACAGAGCTACTCTGTGTCCCTCTCACCCTATACACTTCTGGGTAAAACCATGCATCAGGCCTGTGGCTACAGAGCTGGAGGTCATGTTGTCCATGGCCACACAATTGAATCCTTTGAAGGGTATTCTCCATAGCATGAGTGCAACTGGCAGCATGGGGTTCCATATTGGGTCAATTATGTTTACATCTGAATCAGAAGCAGGGTTGTGGAGTAATGGATTACTGTAATCCAAACTATATAACGGATTACTGTAATCCGTTACCAACAAAAATATTGTAATCAGATTACAGATACTTTTGAAAAACTAGTTACTTCGGGCATTACTTTTAAATTCAGAATGGATGTTTGCGGACATAAATCTTTGACACTTCTCTGTTTTCTCAATGACATTAAATTAACATTGAAAAAAGGCACAAATTTAAGTTTGTTCAACCTGAGCGTGTCTGACCACAACTCAGAGACCGCTATGATGACACACCAAATGTGTTTGATGGATCGTGGGAAAAGAGCAGAAATAGGCTTTTGTAGGATACAGTCCAAACTATGTCTTCCAATGGTGAAACTGCAGTCGGCATCCAAAGATGATCCAATTTGAATAAACGTTTGGAGGTAAGTATGACAGCAGTGGTGTAGTCTACGGCGATACGGATATCACTTATTATTGATATCTACATGGCGCATTGATGTGAATCACACTGCTGCTCTCTCATTTAGCTATTAGCGCTTTACGGATTGTGGTTGTTGTGGACGGCCGTTCACAAATCTAAATGTGTATTTGAACCCAATAATGGTTGAATTCAAGAAGTTAAAGCTGCCTAATAATCATTGTTATGATACCAGTGGACAGCCAGTGAAAATACCCTCTTGCAACAGCTGCATAGATCCCAGCCTATGGAATAAAAGTGGGGTTTATATTGCTCAATCTAATTCATGTTGATAAAATAAATAATCTATAGGCCTAATGGACACATGCTTAAACTCACACACTTTTGATAGACTTAAAAGGGCAATCTGTAGTGGCTACATCTTTTTGGATTTATAAATGATATATATTAAGGTAAAGATATAATTTAATCATATTATTATATGTAGTAGAAAGCGATGGGTTAGAAGAAGCCTACACAACCAACCCATAAAGTAAAATTTAACATTCATATATGGCCAGCTATGTAAACTTTAACATTGATTTATTCGGCAATAGATGTCGTTCAATTGGTAACGTACATTTTTGTCTTCTTCTAATGTTATCAGATTACGTTAGAGTTTGGGTAATCCAAAAATGGTGTTACTGACTACAATTTTGGACAGGTAACTAGTAACTGTAAAGGATTACATTTAGAAAGTAACCTACCCAACCCTGATCAGAAGTTAATGTTGTTGGCCATGCAGTGAGATGTTCTAACACATGTGGTGATGGGACACACATGCATTTGAGTGACAACTGTTGGTTTAGCAAGAGCAGCTCTGCCACATTAATGATAGGGTTTAATGGTGCCTGTTAGTGGTCAGATTGAGATGTTGCATGTGTTGTTGTTGCTGAATTGACTTCACTTGAAGTTGTTTGACACAATGTTGCATTATAAACTTTTATAACATGTATTTCTGGATGATGATCTGAATTTAACAATGAATGTATACACTAATGCAGGTGTACTGAACATAGTTATTAAAAAAAAACCAAATTGGTTACTTATTCCTAAAGATAAAACATCAAAACATCCTATGTTATCCTATAAAAATAATATTAATTCATACAATGTCAGTGGTACTAGGAGAATAAACTAGGTCAGAGCTCTCCAACGCTGTTCCTGGGGAGCAACCCTCCTGTAGGTTTTCAATCCAACCCGAGTTGCAGTGGTGTATAGTATTTAAGTAAAAAAATACTTTAAAGTACTACTTAAGTAGTATTTGGGGTATCTGTACCTGTCTTTACTATTGATATCTTGCCAACTTTTATTTCACTACATTCCTAAAGAAAATAATTTACATTTTACTCCATACATTTTCCCTGACACACAAGTACTCGTTACATTTTGAATACTTAGCATGACAGAAATGGTCCAATTCACACTTGTCAAGAGAACATCCCTGATCATCCCTACTGCCTCTGCTCTGGCGGACTCACTAAACACAAATGTTTTGTTTGTAAATTATGTCTGAGCGTTGGAGTGTGCCTCTGGCTATCGGTAAATAAACAAGAAAATGGTGCCGCCTGGTTTGTTTAATATAAGGATTTTGAAAATACATTTGGGTACTTTTTCCACCATTGCCCAGTTGTAACTAACCCGATTCAGTTTATCAAACAGCTAATTATTAGAATCAGGAGCGCTAGATTATGGTTGGAGCAAAAACCTACAGGACGGTAGCTCTCCAGGGACAAGTTTGAAGAGCCCTGATCTATGTCCTTATGGGCCTAATACTGTATGATTCCCCAGCACGTTATTTCCCCTAGCCCTCCCTGTATTACCCAAAATACAATCACACTTCAGGGTATACCAGACAAGGCCGAGTATAGCCCACAAAGATCTCCGCCACGGCACAACCCAAGGGGGGCGCCAACCCAGACAGGAAGACCACGTCAGTGACTCAAGTGACGCACCCCTCCGTCCCTAGGAGGGGTGCGTCACTTGAGTGGGTTGAGTCACTGACATGGTCTTCCTTCCTGGAGGGGTGTGTCACTTGAGTGGGTTGAGTCACTGACGTGGTCTTCCTGTCTGCGTTGGCGCCCCCCTTGGGTTGTGCTGTGGAGGAGATCTTTGTGGGCTATACTCGGCCTTGTCTCAGGATGGTAAGTTAGTGGTTGAAGATATCCCTCAAGTGGTGTGGGGGCTGTGATTTGGCAAAGTGGGTGGGGTTATATCCTGCCTGTTTGGCCCTGTCTGGGGGTATCATAAGATGGGACCACAGTGTCTCCTGACCCCTCCTGTCTCAGCCTCCAGTATTTATGCTGCAGTAGTTTGTGTCGGGGGGCTAGGGTCAGTCTGTTATATCTGGTGTATTTCTCCTGTCTTATCCGGTGTTCTGTGTGGATTTAAGTATGCTCTCTCTAATTCTCTCTTTCTCTCTCTCGGAGGACCTGAGCCCTAGGACCATGCCTCAGGACTACCTGGCATGATGACTCCTTGTTGTCCCCAGTCCACCTGGCCGTGCTGCTGCTCCAGTTTCAACTGTTCTGCCTGCGGCTATGGAACCCTGACCTGTTCACTCCGATTACTATTATTTGACCATGCTGGTCATTTATCAACATTTGAACATCTTGGCCATGTTCTGTTATCTCCACCCGGCACAGCCAGAAGAGGACTGTCCACCCCTCATAGCCTGGTTCCTCTCTAGGTTTCTTCCTAGGTTTTGGCCTTTCTAGGGAGTTTTTCCAGCCACCGTGCTTCTACACCTGCATTGCTTGCTGTTTGGAGTTTTAGGCTGGGTGTCTGTACAGCACTTTGATATATCAGCTGATGTAAGAAGGGCTATATAAATACATTTGATTTGATTTTGATTTATCCCACCTACATGATCAAAACCGTGTGTAGTATGTCTCCACACAATGTAGGCCAGTGGCCTGGTAAGAAAGTTAAAATCACTCTCTCTAACACAAGCACACCCTCTTGATTTATCTTTCTCTCTCCTTTCACGATCTAAGCGAATTAAATTATAGCAGGTCGCCTCAGGTTCGGGCATCTGTGGGGGGACCGGGTTTCCCATGACCCACTTCACTCACATTCCATTAGAGGCAGGAGGGTTGGCATTGCCGCGAGGTCAGCCGGTGTATTCCAGTTCCTCAGCAGTTTGGAAAGAGAGACATTCCTGAGACTTCTTAGGCTGACAACAGACGAGAGAGAATCTGGCACGGGACTTAGAAAGGTAACACTGCAGGCAGATAGTGTGGGTCTGCAAAAGTAATGGTCAAAGTATCACTACAACAGTATACAATAGTATACTATTTGGTTTTCTGTTGTGAAAATGTCTGAGATTACAAAAATGAACATAGAGACAATTTTTGGCCACAAGATGGAGCCCAATATCTTCTATATTCAATCTTCAAACCAAGCTGTCCTTTTCATGCATGTCTGAGCTCTAAAACTCAGTCAGATTTGTATGAAACATCTCAATAAAGCATCAGACACCTTATCTGAAACAGAGGAGGCAGAGTGTGTGAAAAACATGGGATATGATGACATTAAAACAGGCAGTGGGAGTGAATGAGCTGACCGGATAGAGGTGCTGATTCACCCACACCATGTCATGTTTGATATTCACAGTGAAACCGTCCATGGATGCGACTGCTGCTGCAATGCTAAGATCAGGCACTGTATATTCTAATGAGAGGAGTCCTCATGATATGGACACTTAATATACACAGTAGATTATAGTCTAGACTCATTTACACAGTTTTTCCTGACTAGAGTTTTTTTCTTTCTTGTCAGGTGAAATGTTCAGGAAAAACTCCAGGCCCTAGTTATTAAGGCTACAACTAAACATTTTTTCCTGGTCAGATTAAGTGTTCAGGAAAACTCCTGGAAATGTCAAGTTGCTATCGATGGGAAAAGAGGGAAGACCAGGGTCTAGAGACACTGTGGTTCTGTCCTCATTGCTCCACCATAGAACCGCCACCTTGACATAAACCCATAACCCCATGCCACATGACAAACAGCCCCAGATCAATGCTAGAATGTAGACGTTGTAGCTGATGGATTGTTGCATGCATCTTATCCCCCTCGGTTAGCCCAGACCTCCAGTGATTTATCCAGGGAGAATTTGTGTCGTTAACCCAGGGATGAGACACTTTTCCCTGGGATGAGAGAGATGAGCCAGGACCCAGGCTGGGGCTTTGTTTGACAAGTGTCAGCCTTGATTAGTGTGTCGTGAATGAAATTATGCCAACCTCCCCCTCCGGTAACAAATATCCGGCTTGACAGATTCATGAGGGCGCTAATGGACTAATATTTTCATCTGGCTACATGCTAGGACTGGAGTATGTTATTTATCAAATGTTATTCATTTAGTGATATGGAAAGTCCTCCATGAGAGGAGAGTACCATGATGCGTGATCCATTGACATATTTCAAAGGTCAAATCAAAGGTCAAATAGGGGGTGGTATATTTGTCCTCCACTGCATGTACAAATGGGTAAAGGGGTCAAGGCCAGGGATCAGCCATTATTCACCGCGACCCTGGAGCAATTAGAGCTAAGTGCCTTGTCGAGCATGGACAGATTTTTCACCTTGTCGGCTCAACAACCTTTCGGTTACTGGACCAACACTCTAACCATTAGGCTACATTTGTGGGGGTGGACTGGGTATGGAAATAGGGATAGGTTGTGTGTGTTAAGCAAATGTCCCTCAAGGTCAGAATTTTAGGGAAGGTTAGTTGCTCTAACGCATGGCTGTAGACACCATACAAGTCAACAGCCATGTATCAAGGAAAAATGGTTACCTGAACCTAGATCTGTGCCTGCTGGAAGGCAACTTCCTGCTTGAGCATCTGATATATGGCTAGAGCACAGATAGACCGTCGCTGTGGAGCTACAGTCTAGAACCAGACACATAGATGTTCAATAGATGGCACTGTTACCCAGGCTCATTGCTCTCCCTTCCTACCTCTCTCTTTCCCACCCTCTCTCCTTCCTTCCCTCCCTCCCTCCACCCTTTCTCCCTCCATCCCTCCTCAGACCTACTCCAATCTGGCTGAGGTGAGTTAGGTTCAGAGAAATGAGAACTTTTCCAACAACTCCAGTATGATTCTCCTCACACAACCCAAACCATCCGTCCGCCTAGAAGGCTACCGGGGTTGCCCCTAGCAACGCACAAAAATAATACATTTAGTAGGCCATATTTCTTAACAAATTAACACATTCAGAAGTTATTGGCATGGGTTTTGAAATGCATTTTTAATTTCAAGACGTTTCCTCGGTGAGAAAACGGATCCGTTCCAAATTGGAGTCGGGCGCTAAAACGGGATTAGTGACATAGATCGTTCCACCCGGTGCCTGAGACAATAGTTGCTGTGGTTGCTAGGAAACCCGTCCCTACCGTCTTTACCAGGAGGCTTACCACCTAGCCGAGCCATGTGCCCATGCTAGATAGATCATTCTTTCCTCATGATAGATAGAGGAGAAATATAACCAGGCAACAGAACCTAACCTCACAGCTGTTTAGGTTGCATATGAAATGGTACCCTATTCCCTCTAAATGCACTACTGTTGACCCTCAGTCAAAAGGGGTCAAATGCAGTGCAATCGGGTGCTATTACATAAGCAGACTTATACCTAAGAATAAACACCTCAACTTGACAGGGAATATAACAAGTGACAAAGACTTTTCAAACTGCTCAAACATTCACATCATAATAATGCTCTGTCGTTGGTAAGAGAGGGTGGATGGAAAATCAAATCCTCCCTTGATATATGGGTGATAAATACAGATATTGGTTTCATGTGTTTGAATATGTTGACTCTGAATGTTCAGATAAATGGTTTATTATGATAGCAATGATCAGGCTGTTTGAGTGTGTCTAAATGCTACCCGGGTCCATCTGAACAATGTCATTTTGTCTTTTCATCCATGCAATCCATCTGTTGGGCATTTCCATCCCTCTATCCCTTCATCCCTTCATCCCTCCCTTGTTCACCCCATGCTGGTCCAGGAATGTTGTATATTTTGCAGCTTTGGGTGCTTTTTGGAAAATATTCCTCTAACAGTGATGTGGTTTAGTGTAATCTCTAACAGAGCATGACGCACTGTAGGGCCACTTCAAATATGATAACAACAATACCACTCTCAAAGGTTTGTTGAGACTTAACACAGAACTTGGACCGCCTCAGGGTGCAGTGGCATAACGCAAAATATGACAGGCTATGAAGATTGATAATCTTTCTCTTTACTATGTTGTATGTCAATAAGCATAACACAAAACATGACATATGAAGTTTAACTCATGTTAACTGATGTTATGTCAATAAGGTTTTTTCCCTCCCAGTTGTACAGTAGTTGGGTTGAAGTGAGGCAAGGCGAGACGCTATAAGGTGATATGGAGGGCCACTGCGGATTTGTCTTGAACGGGGACACCGTTTTGGTGTGGTGCCAGACTCTGGCTCCGACGGCACAGTTACTCTCGTAAAATGTTTTGACACCCACAATAAGTCGGCCAGGCAGAGTGCAGTGTTTTACTGTGATTAAATCCCCCGGCCTGTTTGCAGTAAAACTGTAGGGCTCTCTCTTTCTGTCGCTTTCGCAATGATCTCTCTCTCCTCTCTCACTGTGTTGCTCCCTCTCTCTCGCTCTCTTTCTCTCTCTGTTACTCCCTCTAACTATCTTTTGCCCTCTCACTCCATCTCTTCCCCCTCAAACTCTTTAAACTCTCTCTCTCTCTGTGTGACCCAGACTCAGGGGGAGAGAGGTTAGTGAGGACAAGCCTGAGAATCCTGTTAAACATGATGGTTTAGACACTCATTACTGGACTGGATTAAAATAAAACTGACTGAATATAGATTATACACAGTTTTACTGTCCCTAGATTAGAATAACCTAGTATTATACAAATGTTTGGTTTGAGAAATATAATCTCAAAAATGTGTATATACAGTGCCTTGCGAAAGTATTCGGCCCCCTTGAACTTTGCAACCTTTTGCCACATTTCAGGCTTCAAACATAAAGATATAAAACTGTATTTTTTGTGAAGAATCAACAACAAGTGGGACACAATCATGAAGTGGAACGACATTTATTGGATATTTCAAACTTTTTTAACAAATCAAAAACTGAAAAATTGGGCGTGCAAACTGAAAAATTGGGCGTTCCACTTCATGATTGTGTCCCACTTGTTGTTGATTCTTCACAAAAAAAATACAGTTTTATATCTTTATGTTTGAAGCCTGAAATGTGGCAAAAGGTCGCAAAGTTCAAGGGGGCCGAATACTTTCGCAAGGCACTGTATATATGTGACCAATTGAATAATGAATAAAAGTTTTGCCGTAGGCCGACATTGTTTGGAATAAATCCTTTTTGACAACCCAGTTGTCAGTTTGATGATTGTTTAGATGAATCTGCACTAAAATGTGTGACTCGTTTCTATAGGCAACATTCTCAAATAATGTAATCTTACACTACCTCGTTTGAATAGTAGTCCAACTGGACCTGTGTTCTCTTCGTTGACAGTTTACAGTCGACGGGAAGAGTCCGGGCGACAGTATCACATCACTGCCAGATTTCGGGTTCCTATTCTGATTCACAACAAAGTTTCAATGATACAGCTCTGACCTCCATCAGATGCCGTGGTCGTATCATAGAAACTCTCCCCCCTCC
The DNA here is from genome assembly GCF_045791955.1 of Oncorhynchus clarkii lewisi. NCBI lineage: Eukaryota > Metazoa > Chordata > Actinopteri > Salmoniformes > Salmonidae > Oncorhynchus > Oncorhynchus clarkii. The sequence continues at coordinate 66,016,275 of NC_092156.1, forward strand.
TCTCTGCTGCATTCACACCATGGTACTGAGTCTTCATAGCCCACATTTGTCCTTCCGATGATGACTGATCGTTAAACCAAACGGCCTAATTGTTTAATTAGGTTGGTCAAAGGAGAAGTGGCAGCTGCAGGGTGATTCATGTTGTTGCTACGTTTCCTGCTGCAGTAATGGCCTGTCAGCGGGAGGTGGTGTGCAGGCGGGCGGAGGGGTGGCGAGGAGTGATGCGCCCTTTAGCAGGAGAGCTGGCATCTGTCACTCGTGTCAGGGTAATGGGGGAGCGAGAGGCTGCCAGGTGGAACTGGGTGGTTGGCTTTCTTTGTTTGTTTCTAAACTGGGCTTAAACGTTCTCTCTCTCTGTTTCTCATTCCCAACTCACTTGTTAGAGTCACAGTGTGCGGTTTAGAAGAAAGAGAAAACAAACAAATGTGAGGTAGTCTGTTTTACAGTGTCCAGTATCCGCTCTGTACTACTAGCAGTTCTCTCATTGGGAGATTCTCAATTGGAAAAAGTCCATCCTCGACTCCTCCATCCTCCATCCGGAAACGGTCAAGGAGAGTGTCAATTTGTTAGTAGGCGAACTAAGGAGTATCCTCCCCTCCTGGATTACCTCCTTCGGTTAGAGGATGCACCAGAGTATCCAACCAGCGTCTATTGCAGAAGACTTTTGACACCAGCCACGCCCCCTTTGAAACAGCTGTGCTTCTCTTGGAGGAGGAAAGCACATATTTAAAACAATACGATACATCCTTTTATCTATAAACGGTCTAGCACAATTAGATTTGTTTTTACAATTTTACTCATTTATTTTGTTATTCCCTGTAAACGTAATTTGCACTAGTGATTATGAAGAGTCTCATTTCTTACAAGCACATTTGTTTCCATGTTTTCTCTCCTCATTTATCTTTGACCTTTTTCAAAAGGAACATTTCCTGTTGTCCTCGGTTGGCTGGCGGTCATCTTTTGTTTCCGTCAAAGTCTTTCCCACAGCCCAGACAGTGGGAAGTCAGTCAGTCAGTCAGTCACGTGTGTCTTCTCCGAGTGTGTAGTTTGTGTTATGCCTTGTTGAAGTTAAAGGTCCAATGCAGCCATTTTTATCTCAATATCAAATCATTTCTCGGTAACATTTAAGTACCTTACTGGGATTGTTTTCAATTAAAATTGTGTTAAAAAAAGCAAAAAGCTTCTTAATAAAGAGTCATTTCTCAAGAATTTTACTAGGACTCTCTGGGAGTGGTTTGAGAGGGGAGGGACTAGCTGTTATTGGAACTCTCTTTTTTGTTTGTCACCAGGCAGGCCAAAACTCCACCCCACCAAAACAGGCTGAAATTTCTGTATTTTCATACAGCTCTTACACTAAAAGGGCATTATCATAAGTTTTCACAATTTCACAGCATTATTCCAACCTCATAGTGTGGAACTACTAAAACACAGGAAAAATAAAAATGTTGATTGCACTGGGCCTTTACTGCTCGGGAGCTTTTGGTTTAAATATTTCAAAACAAGATGATCGGATGAAGTTTCCTTGTTGTGTGGTGACATCCATTAGTGTGATGTTCCGAGCCCATCCTAAGGGGGAAGAGGAACGAAGCCAGCAGAGAGAAGACCCCTAAAAGGATTTCACTATCTGCCAATAGACTTTTCTCACTGGCAGCTGTGTCACCCACAACAGCTAGACTACACTACTTTCCAGAATCACATCACCTTAGGGCTGAAGTTGTTGATGCTTGGAAGGATTTATGTGCCAGTTTTCTCTGATGTTCGCTTTAAAATGTGACCTGATTAAACACCTCAAGTCTCTCTCTCTCTCTCCCTCTCTATCGACCTCCCTCTCTTTCTCACACCTCTCTCTCTATCTTTCTCTCTTCTCCATCTCTCTCTTCTTCTTCCTTCTGTCTCACTGGTCTCTCTCTCTCCCCCTCTTTCCCTCTCTATCATACACTAACACGCTTCATCTTTTACAAGTCTGTAGATTGGGACAGGTGGCCTTTACATAATTGACCACATTGCTGTGTGGGCTCTTCTCCCTCCCCTCCCTTGGCGTGTGGGGCGGCTATGCCTGGCTAAAACTCAGCCACGCTGCTTCCATCGAACCCCTCAGCTGAACCCATCACACTGTATCTAGAGCTAAGAGCAGTCGCTAAGAGGAATCTCTCACAATCTCACAGACAAACTTTTGGGTAACTGCATAATGCATTATGATTCAGGTATAATGCATTATGATTCAGGTATAATGCATTATGATTCAGGTATAATGCATTATGATTCAGGTATAATGCATTATGATTCAGGTATAATGCATTATGATTCAGGTATAATGCATTATGATTCAGGTATAATGCATTATGATTCAGGTATAATGCATTATGATTCAGGTATAATGCATTATGATTCAGGTATAATGCATTGCAAGACTTGTCATAAGAATGTTATGACACCTTTATAATGGATTATTGATGACTGTCAGAAAAGCCCAACCTTGTGTGGTACTAATACTATGAAATGTTCTTCACGAAGGAATGAAATATCAAATAACATTGGCTCTGGTCCAAACAAACTGCCATCCTGTGACAGTTGGGATAAACATGGTGTTGTAGTTTGATTCTGACAATCTCTGTTGTTTGCATGGTTGGTGTATTTATACTGGACAGAAATACAAATGAAACCTGTAAAGTGTTGGTCCCATGTTTCATGAGCTGAAATAAAAGATCCAGGAAATGTTCCATACGCACAAAAAGCTTATTTCACTCAAATTTAGTACACAAATTTGCTTACATCCGTGTTAGTGAGCATTTCTCCTTTTCCAAGATAATTCATCCACCTGACAGGTGTGGCATATCAATAAGCTGATTAAACAGCATGATCATTAGTAAAAGGCCACTCTAAAATGGGCAGTTTTGCCACACAACACAATGCCACAGATGTCTCAAGTTTTGAGGGAGCTTGCAATTGGTATGCTGACTGCAGGTATGTCCAGCAGAGTTGTTGACAGAAAATGTAATGTTCATTTCTCTACCATAAGCCGCCTCAACTTGTTTTAGAGAATTTGGCAGTCTGTCCAACTGTTCTCACAACCGCAGACCACGTGTAACCACTCTAGCCCAGGACCTACCCACCCAGCCTTTTTACCTGTGGGATTGTCAGACCAGCCACCCGGACAGCTGAGGAAACTGTGGGTTTGCAGAACCAAATAATTTCTGCATAAACTGTCAGAAACCATCTCAGGGAAGCTAATCTGCGTTCTCATCGTCCTCACCTGGGTCTTGACCTGACTACAGTTCGGTGTCGTAACCAACTTGTGATCAAATGCTACCCTTTGATGGCCACTGGCACGCTGGTGAAGTGTTCTCTTAACGGATGAATCCTGGTTTCAACTGTACAGGGCAGATGTCAGACAGCGTGTATGGCGTTGTGTGGGTGAGTGGTTTGCTGATGTTAACGTTGTGAACAGAGGGACGTACAGAGGGTTATGGTATGGGCAGGCATAAGCTACGGACAACAAACACAATTGCATTATACCAATGGCAATTTGAATGCACAAAGATACTGTGACAAGATCCTGAGGCCCATTGTCGTGCTATTCATCTCCACTTCTTCCATGGCCTGCATACTGACATGTTTGGGATGCTCTGGATCAACGTGTACGACAGCGTGATCCAGGTCCCGCCAATATCCAGCAACTTCGCACAGCAATTGAAGAGGAGTGGACAGAATTCCACAGGCCACAATAAACAACTCTATGCGAAGGAGATGTTCTGTGCTGCATGAAGCAAATGGTGATCACACCAGATACTGACTGGTTTTCTGATCCACACCCCTACATTAAGGTATCTGTAACCAACAGATACATACAGTATCTGAATTCCCATGTGAAATCCATAAAATAGGGCCTACTGAATGTATTTCAATTGACTGATTTCCTTATATGAACTGTAACTCAGAAAGATATTTGAAACTGTTGCATGTTGCATTTACAGTGCCTTGCGAAAGTATTTGCGACCTTTTGCCACATTTCAGGCTTCAAACATAAAGATATAAAACTGTATTTTTTTTGTGAAGAATCAACAACAAGTGGGACACAATCATGAAGTGGAACGACATTTATTGGATATTTCAAACTTTTTTATCAAATCAAAAACTGAAAAATTGGGCGTGCAAAATTATTCAGCCCCCTTTAAGTTAATACTTTGTAGCGCCACCTTTTGCTGCGATTACAGCTGTAAGTCACTTGGGGTATGTCTCTATCAGTTTTGCACATCGAGAGACTGACATTTTTTCCCATTCCTCCTTGCAAAACAGCTCGAGCTCAGTGAGGTTGGATGGAGAGCATTTGTGAACAGCAGTTTTCAGATCTTTCCACAGATTCTCGATTGGATTCAGGTCTGGACATTGACTTGGCCATTCTAACACCTGGATATGTTTATTTTTGAACCATTCCATTGTAGATTTCGCTTTATATTTTGGATCATTGTCTTGTTGGAAGACAAATCTCCGTCCCAGTCTCAGGTCTTTGGCAGACTCCATCAGGTTTTCTTCCAGAATGGTCCTGTATTTGGCTCCATCCATCTTCCCATCAATTTGAACCATCTTCCCTGTCCCTGCTGAAGAAAAGCAGGCCCAAACCATGATGCTGCCACCACCATGTTTGACAGTGGGGATGGTGTGTTCAGGGTGATGAGCTGTGTTGCTTTTACGCCAAACATAACGTTTTGCATTGTTGCCAAAAAGTTCAATTTTGGTTTCATCTGACCAGAGCACCTTCTTCCACATGTTTGGTGTCTCTCCCAGGTGGCTTGTGGCAAACTTTAAACAACACTTTTTATGGATATCTTTAAGAAATGGCTTTCTTCTTGCCACTCTTCCATAAAGGCCAGATTTGTGCAATATACGACTGATTGTTGTCCTATGGACAGAGTCTCCCACCTCAGCTGTAGATCTCTGCAGTTCATCCAGAGTGATCATGGGCCTCTTGGCTGCATCTCTGATCAGTCTTCTCCTTGTATGAGCTGAAAGTTTAGAGGGACAGCCAGGTCTTGGTAGATTTGCAGTGGTCTGATACTCCTTCCATTTCAATATTATCGTTGCACAGTGCTCCTTGGGATGTTTAAAGCTTGGGAAATCTTTTTGTATCCAAATCCGGCTTTAAACTTCTTCACAACAGTATCTCGGACCTGCCTGGTGTGTTCCGTGTTCTTCATGATGCTCTCTGCGCTTTTAACGGACCTCTGAGACTATCACAGTGCAGGTGCATTTATACGGAGACTTGATTACACACAGGTGGATTGTATTTATCATCATTAGTCATTTAGGTCAACATTGGATCATTCAGAGATCCTCACTGAACTTCTGGAGAGAGTTTGCTGCACTGAAAGTAAAGGGGCTGAATAATTTTGCACGCCCAATTTTTCAGTTTTTGATTTGTTAAAAAAGTTTGAAATATCCAATAAATGTCGTTCCACTTCATGATTGTGTCCCACTTGTTGTTGATTCTTCACAAAAAAATACAGTTTTATATCTTTATGTTTGAAGCCTGAAATGTGGCAAAAGGTCGCAAAGTTCAAGGGGGCCGAATACTTTCGCAAGGCACTGTATATTTTTCCTCAGTAGTATTTTATTAGGATCCCCATTAGTTGTTGACAAGGCAGCAGCTAGTCGTCCTGGGGTCCAAACAGGAATAAAACAATTCTTCATAACCTACATCGTAAAATAAAACAAATCAAATCAAATCAAACAAAACATTGTGCATTATACATGTATACACTGCTCTATTACTGCATCCTGTATTTACAGTATAAAATGTACAGTATTAAAATGTGTGGCTGTGTGTAGCGTGTGTGTGTGTGCGTGTGCGTGTGTATGTCTCTTAACAGTCCGCGTTGTGATGCGAGGTGTTGCTTTATCAGTTTATCTGGTTTGTGAGTTATATGGCCTACTGTATATTACAGTTGTACGTCCCTGGAGCCAGTCGGTGGAGCCATGCCAGTCTCATGCCTCTACGGCTGTAAATCACTACCATTGACAGACTGAATATTGGTCTGGGGAAATCTCTAGGTGTGTGTGTGCCTGCCCTGGGTTCCTCTCTCATGGGGAAACGTGCAGAGGGATGGATAGTGGGTCGAACTGGGTTTTGTTACCGGATAACCTAGCCCTATCAAACAGGGCCTCAATAGACTATGTCAAAGATGCTGACATAGGCGTTTTACATTCATGTCTTCTAAGCTTAACATTTGCAATTCGAACAATTGTGATTATTCACCAAGGGGACAAACGAGGACTTGTTGAAACAGTCTAGAGACACCAGGGGAATGTAGACGTGACAGTGCGTGCAGTAGAAGCATTTGGAGAAATTCAAGGAATGAGAAGTGAGAGGTTGGGACAATATATAGGCCAATCATTTTATCACTTTCCCACTTTTCCTGTCCGTGAGAACTAATATTACAGAGTGAAATATATATAGTATGTAGATTCAGGGGAATTGCCCTAAACATTCACATATAGAACAGAGACAAAACGGCTGAAATGGATCGTTAGAGGCTGTCACGGTCGTCATAATGAGGAGACCAAGGCGCAGCGTGATAAGCGTATATAACTATTTTAATGAAAAGAACGAACACTGAACAAAAGGAACCGTGAAGCAATATGGCTAGTGCAGAACAGGCAACTAAACATAGAATAACAACCCACAGAATAACCAAGGAATATGGCTACCTAAATATGGTTCCCAATCAGAGACAACGATAAACAGCTGCCTCTGAGAACCAATCTAGGCAGCCATAGACATAAACACCTAGACTAGAAAACCCCTAGACATACAAAAAACCCTAGACAATACAAAAACTAAACAAACCACCCTCGTCACACCCTGACCTAACCAAAATAATAAAGAAAACAAAGATAACTAAGGTCAGGGCGTGACAGTACCCCCCCCAAAGGTGTGGACTCCCAGCCGCAAATCTAAACCTATATGGGAGGGTCTGGGTGGGCATCTAACCTCGGTGGCAGCTCTGGTTCTGGATGCCGCTCTGGACTGCGCATCCTCGCCGTAGACTCCGGGCTGGGGACCCTCGCTGCGTGGATCATCACCGGATGTTCTGGACTGGGGACCGTTGCTGGAGACCCCGGGCTGGGGACCGTCGCTGCAGACCCCGGGCTGGGGACCGTCGCTGGAGACCCTGGGCTGGGGACCGTCGCTGGAGACCCCGGCCTGGGGACCGTCACTGGAGACCCCGGGCTGGGGACCGTCGCTGGAGACCCCGGGCTGGGGACCGTCGCTGGAGACCCTGGGCTGGGGACCGTCGCTGGAGACCCCGGGCTGGGGACCGTCGTTGGAGGCTCCGGGCTGTGAACTGTCACCGGACGCTCTGGACTGGATACTGTCGCCGGACGCTCTGGACTGGATACTGTCGCCGGAGGTTCCGGTCTGTGAACTGTCACCGGACGCTCTGGACTGGATACTGTCGCCGGACGCTCTGGACTGGATACTGTCACCGGATGCTCTGGACTGGATACTGTCGCCAGACGCTCTGGACTGGATACTGTCACCGGACGCTCTGGACTGGATACTGTCGCCGGACGCTCTGGACTGGATACTGTCGCCGGACGCTCTGGACTGGATACTGTCACCGGACGCTCTGGACTGGATACTGTCGCCGGATGCTCTGGACTGGATACTGTCTCCGGATGCTCTGGACTGGGTACTGTCACCGGACGCTCTGGACTGGATACTGTCGCCGGACACTCTGGACTGGATACTGTCGCCGGACGCTCTGGACTGGATACTGTCGCCGGACACTCAGAATGCCAAAATAAAGTATTGAGGGAGTGGATATAATGGGAGATGTTTAGGTTAAGTGTAAATAAGGACACTTCCTCGTTTCATGTACAGTACCCTGAGTACAACTATCCAAGGTGCTGGACACCTCACATCCTCTATGTATACAGATACTACAGTAAAAAGGAACTTGAAGCAGTTGCCAATGTGTGCAACTCTTCACAGGAAGCTCATTAACACTGGAGCCATGGCAAATTCAACAGCTGATATGCTGAAAGTGCTTTGGTTAACTATCTAAGAGTGTGGACAGGATTAGATTGGAGTCATAGGTCTCTCAATTATTGAGAATGGATATTGTCATAGGAAGTGCCAGATCAAGGTTCCTCCGAGGACCAAGAGAAACTTTCAGAGAAACCATGGATGAAAAGGAAAACTTCAACCAGGAATCAAACATACCTTTAAACTTGATAACACAACCAATATATAAAACATCAAACAAAAACTGCATCTCTAGGTCTAAGGTCAAGGAGAACAACAACTAAACAGCTTAGCAATACAGCTTGAGTCTGAATCTCTGGGGTAAAGGTCAAGAACAACAACATGTTGATTTGTGGTACAGGAGTTTCCCCTAAATCGCCTCCAAAGGATGAGCTTTAGGCCTGGCCCTGTTTATGTTTGTTAACTCACAACACACCATGAAGGGTTTGACCTTTCCCCTCCTAACCCTACTACACACACGCACACGCACACACACACACACACAGCTATTCTATTATGGCCTCAGGGCGGCTAACTTCCCCTCTGACTGACGAACAAGTCCTCTGCTCTGTGATTCTGACTCCAGTCCAGTGGGGTCTGGCCTGGGGGGGAAGGAAGGAGGTAGTTTTTCCCATCAGGAAAGTCAAATCTTGCCAACGGTCAGCAGATCTGGAGTTATTCCTAAAACAACTATAAATAAAACAGCCTAACCTTTATGTACCTGTTTTGTCTTCCCTTACTGTACAACTAGTCTCAGTGGGCTTGAGTCCTGTTATCTGCTGTGTTATTGAATGGTGGGTTAGAGGGACCTCCCTGCTTCACTATACACAGTATCTGTGTCTTTATAACACACCAACATGGTTCTCCTACTCTTTTCACACTGTTTTGCTGACCCAATCCGTACTATGCTGCCTTGGATATTTTCAGCATAGTTCCAGAAACTATGTTGGATTGCGTAACTAGGCCAGCCCAGTACGGCTTGGTTGGGCTCAGTGGTGTAGAAAGGGTATCAGAGGATGTTATGGTCCTTCTAAAGGTGAAGTGTGTGTTTTCTGTCATGTGACTCTGCTGGAGGGCCCATGTGGGTTCCCTCTGTGGATTCCTCCCTAACAGATGGTTATGGGCTGTGTCTGTGTGTCTCTCTTTTTCTCTCACTTCCTCTCTCTCTGTGTGTCTCTATCTCTGTGTCTCTCTGTGTGTCTCTCTCTCTCTCTATCTAATTTTCTCTCTGTGTCTCTCTCTGTCTCTCCCTCTCTCTCCCTCTCTGTGTCTCTCCCTCTCTCTCCCTCTCTGTCTCTCCCTCTCTCTCCCTCTCTGTCTCTTCCTCTCTCTCCCTCTCTGTGTCTCTCCCTCTGTCTCTCCCTCTCTCTCCCTCTCTGTCTCTCCCTCTCTCTCCCTCTCTGTGTCTCTCCCTCTGTCTCTCCCTCTCTCTCCCTCTCTGTGTCTCTCCCTCTCTGTGTCTCTTCCTCTCTGTGTCTCTCTGTGTCTCTCTGTCTCTCCCTCTCTCTGTCTCTCCCTCTCTCCCCCTCTCTGTGTCTCTCCCTCTTTGTGTCTCTCTGTCTCTCCCTCTCTGTGTCTCTCCCTCTCTGTGTCTCTCTGTCTCTCCCTCTCTCCCCCTCTCTGTGTCTCTCCCTCTTTGTGTCTCTCTGTCTCTCCCTCTCTGTGTCTCTCTCTCTCTGTGTCTCTCTCTGTGTCTCTCTCTCTGTATGTGTGTGTGTGTCTACTGTACAACAACCCTGTGGTATTAGTATGTTATTAGTGCAGTAGGTGTCCTGTGGGCGACCTGATCCTTTAGTGAATGGTTTATCAGTACAAAGGGAATTATTTAGCTAGGGCCTTTATCCCAAACTGACCTATATTTTTACATTTAATTACTTGTTGCTTATCATTTTGCTTGAATTGTAATGTTTTACCTCAGGTAACAATCAGTCTAGACAACCTACAATCAATTCAGGACAAATACTCCTATGCTGACCTATTGTCTGACTGGACCAGACTGAATCAACAGTGCGTATTTTGGGGTAAATGTGAAACATGCAGGACGGACCCGTTATTATTGTATCATACAGTACATAATGGTCCTTCTTCTTACGGATAATTAGAGGGATAACAGTGAATACTAAAATGTCTTATGACAATGTCAGAAATAGTCAGCTAGATCAGGTGAAAATGTCAAACTTGACAGTCAAGAGATGTTAAAACTCATTTCCGAACCCCAAAAGGCACAATTAAAGGGGATAGGTGTCTATCTACCCCCTTTAAAACAATGTACTGAAATCAGTATTCAGACATTGCTCTTACACAATGACCTTTCCTTGAGGTATAGGTTGTGCTATATTTGATGTTGCACAAAAGCAGAATCTTTAGTAGCTTGAATGAAACTAACTGTCCACTGGCGCATTCAGCAGATGGATACACAATTATGTTGAACAGTGTGTGTGTAGCAGGGGAAAGGTCATATCCTTTATGGTTGGTTGGTTGTGTGCGTGCGTGTGTGTGTGTGTGTGTGTAGAACAGGTATAAGCCAGAGGAACGGTTCTGGTATTAGCCAGAGGATCTGTTCTTGTCCCACTGTGCTGTGGACAGTGATGTTAGCCTACTTTGCATGTGTTTGTTGTCTAGGGGTTGTTCAGCTCAGGTTTGTGGCAGAGCTAACCTCTGTTTTGCATTTTCATTTGGGTTTAAAATACATTAATAAAATATTCATTTTGCATGCAATTTGCATTCATGTCAGTTCCCATAAGGGCACGCCAACGTCACATCACTACAATATTTCTGGCAAGTGTTACAGGTTATTTTTGACGGCTTGGTTGCAGAACATGTTGTTAATGATAATTCAGTTTTTCTTAAGGCGTTAGAAATGTACACTACTCAGTCTCACACTCTCCCTACAACAATAATATAATGATGTGACAAGGAATAATCAGGGGACAGAAATGTACCATTAGGTTGCAATTTGGCAGAAACCTTGCTTGAACTATGAGAACTGATTATGTGTTTAATCACTTTATTCTCAAACTGATGAGGAAGCCTCACAGCACAGGTGTCACTACAAACCTTCTTCTCACTATCCATCCCTACAACACTACTAGCTTCACAAGCATACCATTCTCCGACTTCTCACTGCAGAGCAAAACAGCACTGCCCATAATGAAATAAGTCTATCAGCTGAGTGAAAGATATGATTACATCCACTGACTCTATGTTTTTACAGTATATTCCTTAGGGCTGTAGCTCCTGCCTAGGAAATCTTGTTAACCTACAGGGCCATTCATTAATGTTGCATCATCCTCTCATACTACCTGTCTGTCTGTCTGCCTGCCTGTCTGCCTGCCTGCCTGTCTGTCGGTCTCTGTGTGTGTTTGCGTGTGTGTGTGTAATGACTTATTGTGGAAAGGTGTTTACAGAGGAGTTGTCAGGACATGCAGAGTCAACGAGTGTGTGCCTTAGGGGCCGCTCCACTCCTATGCAGTAGCAATTAAAGAATCCTGCAAATAGGCCTAGTTTGAGAGAAAAGACAATTACTGTAAATTATTCAAAGGGTTTAATATTTCAAATTAGAGCCAATCGAATTACTAAACTAATTTCACACAGACAACCCCTCTATCTACGCAGCTCTCACACATAAAGGATTCAAGAAAGGCAGTATCTTGGAATCACCTTCATGGTATTGTTTAAGATGAACTGGGCTGTTGCCACGACAACGCCGGAGAGGTGTGGGTTGCCTCAGCCTGCCTAATTTCTTGTTTCCTGAAATAGCCCCTTAGCACTTTAAATTGTTTAAACAGATAACTGGAAATCTGGCCCTGTGCCAGGAGCATGCCCCACTGCCACATGGGATATTAGAGGCGGCACAAACAGAGGCCCGGCCACTGCGAGGGAATAGGTCCAGCAGCCAGCGAGTCACATCCCCCCGATCAGTCGCTTTCAACCAGCCCGGCCTGCTAATTGTCTTCATCTCAGTCAGTGAAGGTCTCCCATTTGCTATCGAATTAGACCAATAAGGAGCTAAGTCATAGGGGGCTGTTGTTGGAGTGGAGGGGGAGGAGGGGAGGGGGAGGGTTGATGTCTTTGACTTTAGCCAAGTGTAGGCTAGATAATTAGATGATAAATTAATGCTGTCTAGTTCATCCAATAGGCTTGGCTGTCATAAGATCCTGGAGTAATAGTGTTACATTAAAAACCAGACAGGAACATGTTCTGTTGACTATTAGTTATATTGTTTTCATGGTATTATTACTCAGAAGAGGGCATTCACACACACACACACACACACACACACACACACACACACACACACACACACACACACACCCTCTCTGGCTGCTGGGGTCTGGAGGAGATAATTTTCGGCTACATTGGCAGCAGTCTCCATGTCCCTCCATTCCCCCAGCGAGCCAGCCAAGTCCCCTTGATGAAAGCCATCAGTCACTGCTGACCAACGGCTCTGGTCACTGGACTGTGAAGGGGGTGTCTCTATAAGCACCTCTCTGCCCACCGCCAAATTATGATTTAATGCCTTTAATTCCCACCTTGCCGGGGCTTATCAAAAGGTTAGTTCAGGAGCACCCTGACAAGTTTATAAGGACCTTGTTGGGTGTTTGGCTGGGGGACACTGCAATGCAATTGCTTTGGACTCTGGACACACAAGCTATGTATGGCATGTTGAATGCATCTATTGGTGGTTGTTGGTTACCACCAGGGCTGTTGGTGGTTGTTGGTTACCACCAGGGCTGTTGGTGGTTGTTGGTTACCACCAGGGCTGTTGGTGGTTGTTGGTTACCACCAGGGCTGTTGGTGGTTCTTGGTTACCACCAGGGCTGTTGGTGGTTGTTGGTTACCACCAGGGCTGTTGGTGGTTGTTGGTTACCACCAGGGCTGTTGGTGGTTGTTGGTTACCACCAGGGCTGTTGGTGGTTGTTGGTCACCACCAGGACTGTTGGTGGTTTTTGGTTACCACCAAGACTGTTGGCGGTTGTTGGTTACCACCAGGGCTGTTGGTGGTTGTTGGTTACCACCAGGGCTGTTGGTGGTTGTTGGTTACCACTAGGGCTGTTGGTGGTTGTTGGTTACCACAGGGGCTGTTGGTGGTTGTTGGTTACCACAGGGGCTGTTGGTGATTGTTGGTTACCACAGAGGCTGTTGGTGGTTGTTGGTAGTTGTTGGTTACCACTGGGGCTGTTGGTGGTTGATGGTTAACACAGGGGCTGTTGGTGGTTGTTCGTTACCACAGGGGCTGTTGGGGGTTGTTGGTTACCACAGGGGGTGTTGGGGGTTGTTGGTTACCACAGGGGCTGTTGGGGGTTATTGGTTGTTAGTGGTTGTTGGTTACCACTGTGGCTGTTGGGGGTTGTTGGTGGTTGTTGGTTACCACCGGGGCTGTTGGGGGTTGTTGGTGGTTGTTGGTTACCACAGGGGCTGTTGGGGGTTATTGGTTGTTAGTGGTTGTTGGTTACCACTGTGGCTGTTGGGGGTTGTTGGTGGTTGTTGGTTACCACTGTGGCTGTTGGGGGTTGTTGGTGGTTGTTGGTTACCACCGGGGCTGTTGGGGGTTATTGGTTGTTAGTGGTTGTTGGTTACCACTGTGGCTGTTGGGGGTTGTTGGTGGTTGTTGGTTACCACTGTGGCTGTTGGGGGTTGTTGGTGGTTGTTGGTTACCACCGGGGCTGTTGGGGGTTGTTGGTGGTTGTTGGTTACCACTGTGGCTGTTGGGGGTTGTTGGTGGTTGTTGGTTACCACCGGGGCTGTTGGTGGTTGTTGGCATTACAATCATAGATTCTTTAGTGAGAGCATGTTGGTGCTCCACACACACACACACACACACACACACACACACACACACACACACACACACACACACACACACACACACACACACACACACACACAGAAATGCTTCCATGATTTCATGAGTGGTGTGCAAAGCAGATCATGCCTAAGCCTCGGCTTTATCTGTCAGCACCAATTTATGACTGTCATCATCATTATCATTGGGAGTAATGTCTTTGGAGTACATATGGAGCAGTAAATTCTATTCCTGGGTGGGTTGTTAATGGTGAATATTACTCCTACACAGCCTATCAGACATGTCATACACTGTCTGTCTGAGTACATCATCTGGTTATAGGATGGATATGCCTGAGGATCCTCCCTATCTACAACATATGGAAGAACAAGATAGCTTTTATTTAGGGGGAATTGGGATACTGTTGTATGTCTCTATAAGATTTTTTTTAAATGATGGTGATTATGTTGATGGTGATGATGATTTTGTTGTTGATGATGAAAACATCAATGGAAAATACAAATATAATTGTTGAACTCCTCCTTTATATGATATGGGCTTGTTAGGAATGACTTACAAAGACAAGCATTTTGATATTCACTAAAAAAAGGGTTCCAAAAGGGTTCTTCGGCTGTCCCCATAGGCTGGGTTCTACATGGAACTCAAAAGGGTTCTACCTGGAACCAAAAGGGTTCTACCTGGAAGCAAAAGGGTTCTTTAAAGGGTTCTCCTATGGGGATAGTCGAAGCACCCTTTCCGTGCTCTAGATAGCACCTTTATTCCTACGAGTGTACTGTAGGCCTAATAAAGCATTGTCACCATATGCTTATGGCTGTTCAATGTGATTACCCATAGGTGCCTCCTCTCCTCAGCCCAGTGACAAACCATCAAATGGAGAACATAAAAGTTTACTAGTAGAGTTGTGAGAATGGCACGGATGAAAGAACCTGTTTTCAAAAGGACTCCTTTTCTTTGTACTGTGTCATGCACATTTAAACCAATATTCTCCAACACAACACAGTGACCTGGATCTGATCTGAAGCCTGTGTGGAGGAAACCAAATAATGAAAGTAGCTATAGTTCCAGAGGATTTTTTTATCCTTAGATAATTAAAGATTTGCCAAACCGATTCCTCTGTGAGCCGTAACCACGTAAGTGAAAGTTTGATTTATTTTATTTTAGAAAAGAGGATTTGGATTTGCGATTCTATATCAGACTTGTCATGGTTGAGGAAATAACTATCAAAGACTAGAGATAAAATAATTCTCCCCAATCCCGAATGAAAAGGAAATGTATTTCTAAGATCTCTGAGCCAGATATGCCTTTTTGTTTTGCTAGAGGTAATTACTTTGCTGCATTTAATAACTGCTCTTTTTTTACATGTCCTCGAATCTAAACAAGACTGGAAATGTTTTATTCAAAACAAGTTATTTAATGAATGTAGGTCAGATCATTCTATATATATATATAAAGACATCTGCATATTTCTCTATTTAATTTAAAAACAATATGTTTGTTGTTGTTGGATGTCTGCCATATCTGCCAAGATAGAATTTAACATGGACAAAATAAGGACGGAATTATGATACCACTTATGTAGAGTACTTGTATTGTGAATGTATTAAAATAATACACTGAAGAAAAATATAAACACAACGTGCAACAGTTTCAACAATTTTACTGTGTTACAGTTCATGTAAGGAAATCAGTCAATTTAAATAAATAAATTAGGCCCTAATCTATGGATGTCATTTGAATGGGCATAGGCCCACCTACTTGGGTGCCAGGCCCAACCTCTGGGGAGCCAGGCCCAGCCAATCAGAATGAGTTTTTCCCCACAAAAGGGCTTTATTGCAGACAGTAATACTCCTCAGTTTCATCAGCTGTCCGGTTGTCTGGTCTCAGACAATCCGGCAGGTGAAGAAGCCGGATGTGGAGGTCCTGGGCTGGTGTGGTTTCACGTGATCTGTGGTTGTGAGGCCGGTTGGACGTACTGCAAAATTCTCTAAAATGACGTCGGTGGCGGCTTATGGTAGAGAAATTAACATTAAATTGCATGCTCCCTCAAAACTTGAGACATTTGTGGCATTGTGTTGTGTAACAAAATGGCACATTTTTGTGTCATTTTATTGCCCCCAGCACAAGGTGCACCTGTGTAATCAGCTTCTTGATATGCCCCACCAACAGGGATGTATACAAAGTTGCGCACATTTGAGAGAAATATGTTTTTTGTGCATATGGAAAACTTCCGGGATCTTTTACTTCAGCTCATGAAACATGGGACTAAGACTTTACATGTTGCATTTATATTTTTGTTCAGTATAGTTTTGGCTAAATTAAGAAAACGAACAGTTCTTGTATGAGATTGGCACCCTGGCCCATCCTCTTTCCCCACCTCCCCGGGACCTTTGTGGGTCCTCAAACTGACCTTTGACTGCAGTAGTGAGGAAACATGACCTATACAGTAAGGCAACCAACTACTTTGAAGCGCAACTTTGTTTTAATGTTATAGGATATTATGTTTACTCAGATAACCCAATTCCATCCTGTGTAATATTCATACTGCCAGTGCACACGTATATGATCCTAATTTACTCTCAACATCACAGCATAATGTAACTGGCCACATAAGGACTCAAGCTTGTTTTAGTTTCTTTTTGTATTAATCAATTCTTCATTTTTTTTTACCTTAAAAATAAAGCAGAATTCCTAGGAGATGACTAAAGAACATGTGCAGCCACAACATTTAGCGATAATGAGGCAGACTACAAACTATAGAGCGAAGAACTACAGACAATAATACAACTCGTTTCTGAAGTAGTGTGTGTGTGTGTGTGTGTGTGTGTGTGTCTTCTGTGCGGTTGAAGCAGCCTTGAGTGTGTAGCTAAGCTAAGGGCTGCATACCCACTGATGGCTCTGTATCGAACAGACGGTGTTGTCTGCCACTCCAGGCCATTCAATATGAATATGAACAGCTGTCTCCTTTTGCAATTCATCTTATTCTGCTGTCCAGCAATGAGGTATGGTCCTGTATCAAGGTTATTCAAGTTCTGTGTTTCTATATTAGTTTTAGTTTACTATAATAACCTTGTCTTGTATTACCGTATTGATCGCTTGGGAGGACTGTAATATACTGAATTATTGACAGAGAAAAAAGGAAACAGTTCTCAATGCCACCGAGGTAGTCAAAGGATGATCTCACTGAAGGACAAGTTCATAGCACTGAATGACACTGTACTGCCCATAGTTCAACTATACCATCATGGTATTAGCCTGACCATGAACTTTCTTATTATCGTCATTGTCTCACGTCTGCACTGACTATCCGATGAGTTCTACAGCAACGAAGGCAATAGTTGACCACTGACACTGTAGCGTTCCTATCTTCTTCTAGACTTTGCTGAGAAACGCAGTGAAACTGGCTTTAGTGGAATCCTTCACTCCGATATTACAGGACCAGACGAGGTCATGTAATCATTTGAGTCTCACAATTATGTAGTGTATTGAATATCTAAATGCCTACTGCTCTGTGGCCGGCGAAGCCTGAGATGCACTGACAATATTACCTCTAATATTAGATATCTAGACTGGATCTGTCGATGTTAATACCTGGAACAATTCCCCTCCATCTCAACTTACTGCAGCCAGCCACTCAGGTCAGAACTCATAATCCAAAAACCTGAAAAGTTTCAAAAAGTTTTATTTCTCCTGTTGGCAAAGTGCGGACTGTGAAGTGAAGAAAATGATTGTGGAAGCCAGACAAATGTACACCTTGGCGGAATATCATGAGTCCTGCAATTTCACACAGACCCAGTTCTTTGCTCCACAGAAACAGCCAGGAAAACAGCCAAGTCTGCCACTTTCCAGATGGAGGGTATGCTTATGAATAATGACTAACTCCGAAAGTTGACTGACTGCCGGTGTTACAATGTTAGCTAAGGCGCAGATTTTCATCCACATTACTTATATAACAGAGGATAACTAATTGTGTGTTCATTTGGGGCCAAGGTTTCTTCATTGTTACCAAGCACAGGGCTTTAAAGGTAACAAGAATATGCAATTACAGTATGACAGCATGGTAATATACTGAAGAGGCTATTTGTTTACTGACATGAACAACACATACTATCAGGTATGAAGGTAAGACCCAGATGCAGACAACGTTGAATTAACAATGGTTTAATATTCCAACAGGGGCAGGCAATAGACAGGTCAAGGCAGGCAGGGGTCAGTAAACCAAAGGTGGGGCAACAGTACCGGCAGGCAGGCTCAGGGTCAGGGTAGGCAGAGGTCTATAATCCAGAGGTGTGGCAAAGGTACAGGTCGGCAGGCAGGTTCAAGGTCAGGACAGGCAAGGCTCAAAACCAGGAGGGTGAGAAAAAGAGAGACTGGAAAAGCAGGAGCTGAGACACAAAACGCGTGTTGACTTGACAAACTGGCAACAGACAAACAGAGAACACAGGTATAAATACACAGGAGATAATGGGGAAGATGGGCGACACCTGGAGGGGGGTGGAGACAATCATAAAGACAGGTGAAACAGATCATCGTGTGACACATACAGTGCATTCGGAGGGTATTCAGACCCCATGACATTTTGTTACGTTACAATTTTATGCTAAAATCAATCTACACACAATACCCCAGAATTACAAAGCAAAACAAGTTTTTTTTTAAATGTTTGCAAATGTAATAATAATAAAAATGTGAAACATCACAAGCTACAAGCTTGGCATACCTGTATTTGGGGAGTTTCAAATCCAATTTTATTTGTCACGTGTGGAATACAACCTTACAGTGAAATGCTTATTTACAAGCCCTTAACCAACAATGCAGTTTTAAGAAAATACCCCCCAAAAGTAAAAGATAAGAATAAGCAGTACATTTAAATGTTTTATTTTATTTAACCTTTATTTAAGTAGGCAAGTCAGTTCTCATTCTTATTTACAATGACGGCCTATCAAAAGGCAAAAGGCCTCCTGCGGGGACGGGGGTCTGGGATTTAAAAAATACAATATAAATATATAGGACAAAACACACATCACAACAAGAAAGACAACACAACACTACATAAAGAGAGACCTAACACAACAACATAGCAAGGCAGCAACACATGACAACACAGTATGACAGCAATACAACATAACAACAACATGGTAGCAGCCCAAAACATGGTACAAACATTATTGGGCACAGTCAACAGCACAAAGGGCAAGAAGGTAGAGACAACAATACATCACACAAAGCAACAACAACTGTCAGTAAGAGTGTCCATGATTGAGTCTTTGAAAAAAGAGATTGAGATAAAACTGTCCAGTTAGAGTATTTGTTGCAGCTCGTTCCAGTCGCTAGCTGCAACGAACTGAAAAGATGAGCGACCCAGCGATGTGTGTGCTTTGGGGACCTTTAACAGAATGTGGCCTTGCAGAATGGGTGTTGTATGTGGAGGAGGAGGGCTGCAGTAGATATCTCAGATAGGGGGGATTGAGGCCTAAGGGTTTACAGAGATGACCAGTTTATAGAGGAGTATAGAGTGCAGTGATGTGTCCTATAAGAAGCATTGGTGGCAAATCTGATGGCCGAATGGTGAAGAACATCTACCCGCCTGAGAGCACCATTACCTGCCGATCTATAAATGATGTCTCCGTAATCTAGCATGGGTAGGATGGTCATCTGAATCAGGGTTAGTTTGGCAGCTGGGGTGAAAGAGGAGCGATTACGATAGAGGAAACCAAGTCTAGATTTAACTTTAGCCTGCAGCTTTGATATGTGCTGAGAGAAGGACAGTGCACAGTCTAGCCATACTCCCAAGTACTCGTAAAGCTCTAAACCCTCAGAGGTAGTAAGTAATAAGACCTGTGGGAAGAGGGGCATTCTTCTGCTTACCAAACCACATGACCTTTGTTTTGGAGGTGTTCAGAACAAGGTTAAGGGTAGAGAAAGCTGGTTGGACACTAAGAAAGCTTTGCTGTAGAACATTTAACACAAATTCCGGGGAGGGGCCAGCTGAGTATAAGACTGTATCGTCTACATATAAATGGATGAGAGTGCTTCCTACTGCTTGAGCTATGTTGTTGATGTAAATTGAGAAGAGCGTGGGGCCTAGGATTGAGCATTGGGGTACTCCCTTGGTGACAGGCAGTGGCTGAGACAGCAGATTTTCTGACTTTATACACTGCACTCTTTGAGAGAGGTAGTTGGCAAACCAGGCCAAAGACCCCTCAGAGACATCAATACTCCTTAGCCGGCCCACAAGAATGGAATGGTCTACCGCATCAAAAGCTTTGGCCAAGTCAATAAAAAAAGCAGCACAATATTGCTTAGAATCAAGGGCAATGGTGACATCATTGAGAACCTTTAAGGTTACAGTGACACATCCATAACCTGAGCGGAAACCAGATTGCATACCAGAGAGAATACAGTACTATAGACATCAAGAAAGCCAGTCAGTTGAATCTTGACAAGTTTTTCCAACAGGGCAAAATAGAAATAGGCCTATAACAGTTAGGATCAGCTTGATCTCCCCCTTTAAATAAAGGACAAACTGAGGCTGCCCTCCAAGCAATGGGAACCTCTCCAGAAAGGAGAGAGAGTTTAAAAAGGTAAAACAGGCAGGAGATGATAGGGGCAGCAACCTTAAGGAGGAAAGGGTCTAAACCATCTGACCCAGATGTTTTTTGGGGTCAAGTTTAAGGAGCTCCTTTAGCAGCTCGAACTCAGTGACTGCCTACAGGGTGAAGCATCGGGGATAGTCGCATTAGAAAGGGTGGGAGATGAGGAAATGTTGGAAGGGCAAGGAGGCATGGTCAAGTATAACAATAGCGGGGCACCGGTGTCAAGGTAATTGAGGTAATATATACAGTTGAAGTTGGACGTTTACATACACCTTAGCCAAATACATTTAAACTCAGTTTTTCACAATTCCAGACATTTAATCCTAGAAAAAAATCATTAGGATCACCACTTTATTTTAAGAATGTGAAATGTCAGAATAATAGTAGAGAGTGATTTATTTCAGCTTTTATTTATTTCATCACATTCCCAGTGGGTCAGAAGTGCACATATACTCAATTAGTATTTGGTAGCATTGCCTTTAAATTGTTTAACTTGGGTCAAACGTTTTGGGTAGCCTTCCACAAGGATCCCACAATAAGTTGGGTGAATTTTGGCCCATTCTTCCTGACAGAGCTGGTGTAACTGAGTCAGGTTTTTAGGCCTCCTTGCTTGCACACGCTTTTCAGTTCTGCCCACAAATTGTCTATAGGATTGAGGTCAGGGCTTTGTGATGGCCACTCCAATACCTTGACTTTGTTGTCCTTAAGCCATTTTGCCACAACTTTGGAAGTATGCTTGGGATCATTGTCCATTTGGAAGACCCATTTGTGACCAAGCTTTAACTTCCTGACTGATGTCTTGAGATGTCTCTTCAATATATCCACATAATTTTCCGTCGTCATGATGCCATCAATTTTGTGAAGTGCACCAGTCCCTCCTGCAGCAAAGCACCCCTACAACATGATGCTGCCACCCTCGTGCTTCACGGTTGGGATGGGGTTCTTCAGCTTGCAAGCCTCCCCTTTTCCCTCCAAACATAACGATGGTCATTATGACCAAATAGTTCTATTTTTGTTTCATCAGACCAGAGGACATTTCTCCAAAAAGTACAATCTTTGTCCCCATGTGCAGTTGCAAACCGTAGTCTGGCTTTTTTATGGCGGTTTTGGAGCAGTGGCTTCTTCCTTGTTAAGCGGCCTTTCAGGGTATGTCGATATTGGACTCGTTTTACTGTGGATATAGATACTTTTGTACCTGTTTCCTCCAGCATCTTCACAGGGTCCTTTGCGGTTGTTCTGGGATTGATTTGCGCACAAAAGTAAGTTAATCTCTAGGAGACAGAACGCATATCCTTCCTGAGCGGTATGACGGCTGCGTGGTTCCATGGTGTTTATACTTGCATACTATTGTTTGTACAGGTGAACGTGGTACCTTCAGGCATTTGGAAATTGCTCCCAAGGATGAACCAGACTTGTGGAGGTCTACAATTGTTCTGAGGTCTTGGCTGATTTCTTTTGCTTTTCCCATGATGTCAAGCAAAGAGGCACAGAGTTTGAAGGTAGGCCTTGAAATACATCCACAGGTACACCTCCAATTGACTCAAATGATGTCAATTAGTCTATCAGAAGATTTTGAAGCCATGACATCATTTTCTGGAATTTTCCAAGCTGTTTAAAGGCACAGTCAACTTAGTGTATGTAAACTTCTGACCCACTGGAATTGTGATACAGTGAATTATAAGTGAAATAATCTGTCTGTAGACAATTGTTGGAAAAATTACTTGTGTCATGCACAAAGTAGATGTCCTAACCGACTTGCCAAAACTATAGTTTGTTAACAAGACATTTGTGGAGTGGTTGAAAAACGAGTTTCAATGACTCCAACCTAAGGATATGTAAACTTCTGACTCCAACTGTACATGTAGGTAAAGTTATTAAAGTGACCATGCATAGATAATAACAGAGAGTAGCAGTAGCATAGAAGAACAATGCAAATGGTCTAGATAGCCATTTGATTAGCTGTTCAGGAGTCTTATGGCTTGGGGGTAGAAGCTGTTTAGAAGCCTCTTGGACCTAGACTTGGTGCTCCGGTATTGCTTGCTGTGCGGTAGCAGAGAGAACAGTCTATGACTAGGGTGGCAAGAGTCTTTAACAATATTTAGGGCCTTCTTCTGACACTACCTGGTATAGAGATCCTGGATGGCAGAATGTACTGGGCCGTATGCACTACCCTCTGTAGTGCCTTGCGGTCGGAGACAGAGCAGTTGCCATACCAGGCAGTGATGCAACCAGTGATGCTCTCGATGGTGCAGCTGTAAAACCTTTTGAGGATCTGAGGACCTATGCCAAATCTTTTCAGTCTCCTGAGGGGGAATAGGTTTTGTCGTGCCCTCTTCACAACTGTCTTGGTGTGCTTGGACCATGTTAGTTTGTTGGTGATGTGGACACCAAGGAACTTGAAGCTCTCAACCTGCTCCACTACAGCTCTGTAGATCCTCTCAAGCTCTGTCAGGTTGCATGGGGAACGTCGCTGCACAGCTATTTTCAGGACTCTCCAGAGATGTTCGATCAGGCTCAAGTCCGGGCTCTGGCTGGGCCACTCAAGGACATTCAGAGACTTGTCCCGAAGCCACTCCTGCGTTGTCTTGGCTGTGCGCTTAGGGTCATTGTCCTGTTGGAAGGTGAACCTTTGCCTCAGTCTGAGGTCCTGAGTGCTCTGGAGCAGGTTTTCATCAAGGATCTCTCTGTACTTTGCTCTGTTCAGCTTTCCCTTGATCCTGACTAGTCTCCCAGTCCCTGTCACTGAAAAACATTCCCGCAACATGATGCTGCCACCACCATGCTTCAACTTAGGGATGGTGCCAGGTTTCCTCCAGAAGTGAAGCTTGGTATTCAGGTCAAATAAGTCAATCTTGGTTTCATCAGACCTGAGAATCTTGTTTCTCATGGTCTGAGAGTCCTTAAGGTTCCTTTTGGTAAACTCCAAGCGGGCTGTCATGTGCCTTTTACTGAGGAGTGGCTTCCATCTAGCCACTCTACCATAAAGGCCTGATTGGTGGAGTGATGCAGAGATGGTTGTCCTTTTGGAAGGTTCTCCCATCTCCACAGAGGAACTCTGGAGTTCTGTCAGAGTGACCATTGGGTTCTTGGTCATCTCCCTGACCAAGGCCCTTCTCCCCCGATTGCTCAGTTTGGCTGGGCGGCCAGCTCTAGGAAGAGTCTTAGTGGTTACAAACTTCTTTCATTTGAGAATGATGGAGGCCACTTTGTTCTTGGGGACCTTCAATGCTTCAGACATTTTTTGGTACCCTTCCCCAGATCTGTTCCTTGACACAATCCTGTCTCGGCGCTCTATAGACAATTCAACCTCATGGCTTGGTTTTTGCTCTGACATGCACCGTCAACTGTGGGACCTTATATAGACAGGTGTGTGCTTTTCCAAATCATGTCCAATCAACTGACTTTACCACAGGTGGAC
Organism: Oncorhynchus clarkii lewisi; assembly: GCF_045791955.1. NCBI lineage: Eukaryota > Metazoa > Chordata > Actinopteri > Salmoniformes > Salmonidae > Oncorhynchus > Oncorhynchus clarkii. The sequence continues at coordinate 66,040,118 of NC_092156.1, forward strand.
TCCAATTAAGTTGTAATTTTAGAATAAGGCTGTAACGTAACAAAATGTAGAAAAAGCCAAGGTGTCTGAATAATTTCCGAATGCAGTGTATATAGAAGAAATTTGACAAAATGACTTGTTGGAAAGTTGGCATCCTATGCCACATTAAAAGTTAAAAGTCTTCTTCAATCAGGCCATTCTACTGCCAATGTCGATTTTGTAACATAGCTGTTGTTTCTTTGGCTGTGCCGGATTAAGTGATATGACATGCAATTCTATAAAATCCTTTCTCTGTAATTAATATTACCTGATTGAGCTAATCATGTAAATGTAATTAACTAGAAAGTCGGGGCACCATGAAAGAGTGTTTATAGAGCTGTTATCTTCCGAATAAACTCTGAAAGACCTAGTCATATTTTACATCAATAGCAGTCAACATTAATCGTCACCTTATTTCAGTCTCATCTGAACATCGTAGAATTATTGGTAATCTTCACGAACCCTGGCTAACAACTTGAATAAGCAATACAAAATTGGGTTTAATTGTTTATTTACTAAATAGTCTAACTAATCACACAGAATTACATATACACAAAATGCTAATTATGTCATACAGAAAACGTCCTTGGTGGACGGAGCCGACATAATTTCTGGTTCCACAAAGGAAAGGGGGTTGGGTTTGAGTGAAAGAGCAGGAAGACTGAGGAACAAAGGGAGAAGCTATGCTATCGTAAATACAGTATCTTATGCATTCTAAATTACCACCCATTTGTAAAAGGAAAATGCAATAAATATTTACTCTGAGCTGCGCTTTGGTAGGTTGGTCGTAGATGCTGGCCGTGTTGGCCAACAGAGATCTTCCTGTCCTCAGAAGAATGTCACTGGTGGTAAATTGGGTACGTTGTAGTACTGTCGTTGTGTGTTAGACTGGTTACGTCGTCCGTCCTTTCCTAGCCCATGTTTACAGCTGCTGTTGCTAACTCAACGGCTAGGATGTCTCACTTCTTTAGTGAATAAGAGTTCAAAGTTTATACCATTCACAACCAAAGCTCACGCTGAGGTTGGCTTAGTTCTGTAGTTGACATATTAGTCCTTTTCAACGTATGGACCGTCGTCCTATCGTCATCGGAACAGATAGTTACATTTTCTTCAAGGGCTTATATAGTGGAGGGAGAGAAGGGTGTGTTTCATAGTTTATAACCCATGTCTCTTCACAGGGGTGGGCCACTGATTGAGCAGAGCTCTAACTTTATGAAAATCCAAATCTCTCATTTGGAAGCTAAAATTACATTTAATCTTTTCACAAATAGTGTCATATTTAAACATTTAAATTGCACAACAATTCCAAGTGAATCTGATAACTAGAATGTGTAGACTTTCCCAGATACAGTTTATGTCGTCCTGTCATCAGTCATAATGTTTCAGGTGACAACTGAACTGACATCATATTCATTAAGTACCAACGCATATTTTCAACTGGTTCTATTACCGAAATATGGTTCCTTTCCCCCACTTGTTTGATGTTCCCAGACTCTCTATGTTTAACAAAGGCTATACAAGAGTCCTTCAGTATAGTCAGAGAGAGAGGGAAGGAAAAAAGGTATTTATGGGAGGGGTCATAAACCTTACCCACAGGCCAACGTCATGACATAGCCAAATCCACTAATTTGAAAGGGTGTCCACATACTTTTGTATATATAGTGTTTATATTATGTAAAATAAACAGGTGAAATGAAGGAGAAATGCACAAGGAAAGCTTGCAGTGAGTGGTCACACTTCCTCCGACATGTTACATTTCACTGAAGAATCCACTTCCCTTTTACTCCTTTCATGCTAGTAGGCATTCCCTCCATTCCCCCCCTCCCCTCCACCCCACTTTCCCCAGAGCTCTCCACGTAGCAGCAGCTACTCCTTCCTCAAAATTAAAAGGCACTAAAACCTGACAGCACTTGCGGCAAGTCTCCGAGAGAGAGAGAAAGAGAGAGAGAAAGAGAGAGAGAAAGAGAGAGAAAGAGCGAGAGAGAGAGAGAGAGAGAGAGAGAGAGAGAGAGAAGTCTCCAAGAGAAAGAGAAAGAACAAGTGAGAAATACAAGTCTCAGAGAGAGAGAGAGCGAGAGAGAGAGAGAGACATGCCTGAGATAGCGAGAGATAGAGAGATAAAGAGAGTGAGAGCGAGAGAGGCACTAAAACAGCCGGCTGTGGCCTAGATTTTCTTTTCAAATCCGCTCTGGAAGCCCTCATCTCTCATCCTCAGCTGCACTGTACCACGAGTTCCGAGCTCTGAGTGGAGTTAGGCAGCCGTCTCTCGCCTCGCCGATCTGTGCAGCACAGCACATCAAATCCCAATCTGTGTTAATTTGAGTGTGGGTCATTGTTTATTTTTAGCAACTGCCCTGGTTCTTGGGACACAGGCAGTGATTTCTTTTTGCTCTGGTGACTCCAAACCTAGAGAGAGACTGGCTGAATATGTATTGTATGTAGACGCATGTTTCTAGTTTATGGATACTGTATTTGATTTGTTCTGTATATTCATGCTGTTTCAATATGTTGTGATAAATCAAGACTACAGTAGTTCTAGTTTGTTTTCTTTTGTCCATCTTCACAACTTTTAGAATTTAGACCTATTAGGATTTAGACCAATTATTTTCTAATCCATATGGAGTAAAGTAATTGGCCTTAAATGCATTATAATTAAGCAGTAAGGTCTGAGGAGGTGTGGTATATTGTCAATATACCACGGCTAAGGGCTGTTCTTATGCACGGGGCAACGCGGAGTGCCTGGATACAGCCATTAGCTGTGGTATATTGGCCATATACCACAAACCCCTGAGGTGACTTATTGCTATTGTTATTGCTACTGGTTACCAATGTAATTAGAGCAGAAAAAAACAATGTTTCGTTCTGATATACCACGGCTGTCAGCCAATCAGCATTCAGGGCTCGAACCCCGCAGTTTATAATTATAAACAGTATTTACTTTCCTATCACTCCATGTAGTCCAAGTCAGGTCATGTCACAGTGTGAGTGAGTCAAAGCAGTGCTGTACTGAGTTTGGTAGCCACCCACCCTGACACATTGTATGGCATGTTATGCAACCAGTATCAACTAAATCACCAGTGACAACACATAGTGTTCTATACTATAGCCTAATCCCTACTAACAGTGCAATATTATTGTCCAGGGCCCACTATTTAGGAAATAGGGTGCCATTTCAAACACAATCCCAGTAAGCAACCCAATTTGTGACGAGTTTGGTAGCTGCCCACCCTGACACATAGTATGGTGCGTTATGCAATCAAGTGTCACAGCCTCCTAATTGCCAGTGACATCGCTCAGAATGCTTCACTGTGAAATGAATCACAACACAAGCGCCAGGCAGCTCTACATATTTTACACCCAGCGCGGCTTGTAATTCACAACAGACGAGCTAATTAATAAACCACATGCAACACAAATACCAATGAGCTACATTACAAGACCCTTGATGTCTAAATGATCCTCGGCCACCTGTAAAACGATGCGGGGGACTCCGAGTCAGAATACCAAGCAGATCTTTTTTTACATATTTTTTTCCACTAATTGGTCTTTTTGCCAATCACATCAGATCTTTTCCCCATCAGATTTGTTTCATAGCAGACCTGATTGGGCAAAATACCAATTAGTGAAAAACTAATTTGGACTGCCTGTGTAAATGCAGCCCTAAGAGCAATATCTAGAATCAGATTGCTTCTAGGACCAGCATGGACAGATATAACTGATTGTATTTAGGACCACGGTGTATATCCAACTCAAAATACATTGAAAGCTCATTATAAATTGGGTGGTTCGATCCCTGAATGCTGATTGGCTGACAGCTGTGGTATATCAAAACGTATACCACGGATATGAAAAAACAGATTTTTACTGCTCTAATTACATTGGTAACCAGTTTATCTGGGTTTGTGATACTCTACCAGTCAAAAGTTTTAGTAACTAAAAAAGTGTTAGACAAATCAAAATGCAATTTACATTTTAGATTCTTCAAATAGCCCCTCTTTGCCTTGATGACAGCTTTGCACACTCTTGGCATTCTCTCACCCAGCTTCACAGTCTTGAAGGAGTTCCCACATATGCTGAGCACTTGTTGGCTGCTTTTCCTTCACTTTGCGGTCCGACTCATCCCAAACCATCTCAATTTGGTTGAGGTCGGGGGATTGTGGAGGCTTTGTTATCTGATGCAGCACTCCATCACTCTCCTTCTTTGTAAAATAGCCCGTACACAGCCTGGAGGTGTGTTGGGTCATTGTCCTGATGAAAAACAAATGATAGTCCCACTAAGCCCAAACCAGATGGGATGGCGTATCGCTGCAGAATGCTGTGGTAGCCATGCTGGTTAAGTGTGCCTTGAATTCTAAATAAATCACTGACAGTGTCACCAGCAAAGCACCCCTACACCATAACACCTACTCCTCCATGTTTGACGGTGGGATATACACATGCGGAGATCATCTGTTCACCCATACCGCATCTCACAAAGACAATCGGTTGGAACCAAAAATCTCCAATTTGGACTCCAGACCGAAGGGCAACTTTCCACCAGTCTAATGTCCATTGCTTGTGTTTCTTGGCCCAAGCTAGTCTCTTATTCTTATTGGTGTCATTTAATAGTGGTTTCTTTGCAGCAATTCAACCATGAAGGCCTGATTCACATAGTCTCCTCTGAACAGTTGATGTTGAGATGTGTCTGTTACTTGAACTCTGTGAAGAATTTATTTGGGCTGCAATTTCTGAGGCTGGAAACTATCCTCTGCAACAGAGGTAACTCTGGGTCTTCCATTCCTGTGGCGGTCCTCATGAGAGCCAGTTTCATCATAGCGCTTGTTGGTTTTTGAGACCTCATGAAGCTGATTAAGAGAATGCCAAGAGTGTGCAAAGCTGTCATCAAGGCAAAGGGTGGCTATTTGAAGAATCTCAAATAAAATATATTTTCATTTGTTTAACACTTTTTTGGTTACAACATGATTCCATGTGTTATTTCATAGTTTTTATTTCATAGGTTATTCTACAATGTAGAAAATAGTAAAAATAAAGAAAAACCATTGAATGAGTAGGTGTTCTAAAACTTTTGACCAATAGTGTATATGGCCAATATACCATGGCTAAGGGCTGTGTCCAGGCACTCCATGTTGCGTCGTGCATAAGAACAGCTCTTAGCCGTGGTATATTGGGCATATACCTCACTCCCTTCGGGCCTTATAGCTTAAATAGACTCTAGTAGTGAACAGAGAAGAGGACACTGGAGTTCGACAGTTCCATATCTACAGTAGCTCAGAACTGTTAACACAGTTTGGTAAACGTATCCTTATTTCCAAATGACTGAGCTATTAATGTTGTGCCTGGTATTAATAATATAGTTATTCTATTGTCACGATAGGTTGAATAAGATATAATGTGAAGATAGCATGTCATGAAGTTACATTTCGAGAGCTTGGGACTGTATCTGCAACAAGATGATTCTGAGATAATTGGCTTTAAAGTTCCAAAACCTCATTGGTTTGAATGGTGTCAGCAATTTTTAGATTGTATGAGTACTATATAGGTAGAGAACATTGAACAGAACAAGACTATGTCAATGACTACATTTTGACAAAAATGCAGATATAACCTTATAGTCCCAAACTCTCGATTTCTTTGGAGAGGTAATGCAGGGAAAATGGAGACATCAGACTCAGACTGGAAATGGTCTGTATCTCGGCACCCATGAAGAGTAGTTTATCCCCTCCCGTTTTCTTAGCATTATAAATATATGAACGGTTCCCTCAGAAACACACACGACTGTACATAGAAGGAGTCGAGCATAATCGATGTGACATGCATTTCACATTTAGTACACTTTAACTTCTGGAAGGGCTGGTTCTGACCGGTTTCTGATGTTTGGAACACATACGCCCGGCATGGAGAGATAGTAAGCTGCCCAATTTGGGACGAAGCACAGGCTAATTGGTTTGACATCTCGCTTTTGTTTAATGAGTGTTAAAATTAGGTTGGGATCATGTTTACATGCTGGTAAACCGTGTTTCTTTTCAGGGGTCTATGATTAGCTTTGATCTTCGGCGAGGGCTTCTTAGTCTAATTGCTCAGATTGTTTTTTTGTCTGAAAAATACAAAGAAAATATGTTGCCTTTTCCGTCGAGACATCTTTAAGACGGAGAGCAGACAGACAATTAGTTTATTTTTAAACAACATTGAAAAAGATGCGAAAAAGTCAAACATTGCTCTTTAGATATCTATTGATTCTGAAGTTCCTTATTGGTCAGAAGTTCTTTGTTATTCTCCACACGAATGCCCAATGAAGTCATGCTTCATCCATGAATGACATGAGCTCTCAGTCTCAAACTTGATCACCAGTGCATCCAGACTGTCTTGTTCTCTGAATAGCATAGCTTCAAGGTGTCTGTGTGAGTTAGTGACAGGTCATTTCACCATATTCACCATGTTTTTCCACCCTTCTCTGAGGCAATCCTTTGCTGCCTCCCACCTGCTCTGGCTGAGATGAGTGTATGTGTGTGTGTGCGGGTGTGTATGCGTACATTCATATGTGTGTGTATGTGTGTGTGTGTATGTGCGTGCGTGCGTGCGTGGGGCTAGAATGAGTCAGATTGGGCAGACGGCGAGGAGAGATTTACCAGACATTCAGGAAGCTGGCTACAGCCGCTGGCCGACCAGATTGAATACAGTACTTTAATCAACTAAAGAGATGTTGAGCGCCACAAATCAACTAAAGAGATGGGGAACACCACAGATTATCTAAAGAGATGGGGAACACCACAGATGATCTAAAGAGATGGGGAACGCCACAGATTATCTAAAGAGATGGGGAACACCACAAATCAATTTAAGAGATGGGGAACACCACAAATCAACTATAGAGATGGGGAACACCACAGATTAACTAAAGAGATGGGGAACACCACAGATTAACTAAAGAGATGGGGAACACCACAAATCAACTAAAGAGATGGGGAACACCACAAATCAACTAAAGAGATGGGGAACACCACAGATTATTTAAAGAGATGGGGAACGCCACAGATTATCTAAAGAGATGGGGAATGCCACAGATTAACTAAAGAGATGGGGAACACCACAGATTAACTAAAGAGATGGGGAACGCCACAGATTAACTAAAGAGATGGGAAACGCCACAGATTATCTAAAGAGATGGGGAATGCCACAGATTAACTAAAGAGATGGGGAACACCACAGATTAACTAAAGAGATGGGGAACGCCACAGATTAACTAAAGAGATGGGAAACGCCACAGATTACCTAAAGAGACGGGGAACACCACAGATTAACTAAAAATGACGGGGAACACCACAGATTACCTAAAGAGATGGGGAACACCACAGATTAACTATAGAGATGGGGAACACCACAGATTAACTAAAGAGATGGGGAACACCAGAGATTAACTAAAGAGATGGGGAACACCACAGATTAACTAAAGAGATGGGGAACACCACAGATTACCTAAAGAGATGGGGAACACCACAGATTAACTATAGAGATGGGGAACACCACAGATTAACTAAAGAGATGGGGAACACCACAGATTAACTAAAGAGATGGGGAACACCACAGATTAACTAAAGAGATGGGGAACATCGCAGATTAACTAAAGAGATGGGGAATGCCACAGATTAACTAAAGAGATGGGGAATGCCACAGATTAACTAAAGAGATGGGGAATGCCACAGATTAACTAAAGAGATGGGAAACGCCACAGATTACCATCAATAGTCTAGTTAGATAGAGATGTTTATCTTGATCAAAGCCAACAACAATCCACAAAATCCACAGACAGACAGATGCACACATGCACACAGACATAGACACACACACACAGACATATACACACACACAGGCACACAGACATGTACACACACATGTACACACACACAGACACACAGACATATACACACACACAGGCGCACAGACATGTACACACACAGACACACAGATATATACACACACACACAGGCACACATACATATACACACACAGACATATACACACAGACACACTGGAGGTGGTTGTACTAATCCTTTCCCCCTCCTGCCTGGAAAGTTACATCACAGTCAGTCTGACCCATTCAGAAAGCTTGTCTCCATCTCCGCATTAGGGCTCACATCCAACAGGTTCAGATCAGGTCACCAGGATCTAAAACCGCCCACGGAGCGCAGCGCAAGCCTATTCTATATGTTGTGTGTGTGTGGCTGAGTGCGTGTGTATGAGGAGAGAGAGAGATGTTGTGTGTGTCTGTCTACTGTATGTGTAATTGTATGTATCTACAGTATATCTCGGTCTGCATTTGCGCAGGTGTGAGCCTCTGAATCTTTACAAGGTACTGCCAGATAAGATGACCTTGCAAGAGAGATGCAGTATATCATGGATACCAATTCATGCTCGCATAGACAAACAGTGACTAACGTGTCATGGAAAAACAAGGAACTCAGTTGAACTGCTATGCAAATTAATCTGCCTTCACCTCAGCGGCTTAACTGAAACTGGCGCCCACCTATTTTCCAACAGATAATGAGCTAAAACCTTTTTGTTTTCTTAAAGAAATAACTTTCCTGGACAGAGAAAAAGGAGGATGGTAAATTCAAACCATTAATTTGTCGTATTTACTAAGCCTTTCACCTCTCTAAGTGTCTCGTCGCTTGAAATCAACCTGCACAAAAACACCACTTATGTCAACAATCAACTCTCTGCAACCATCCTCTAGCTGTTGCTGTTGATCCAAAATGGCCACTGATAATATATGATCCTCCCCCCTAAAACGCTGTTTAAATAAAGCTGACACCATGTGGTAATGCATAATTCAATTTACAGTAGTGTCCTGTGTGTTTGGATTGGAACCAGGGGCCTTATTTAGAACACTAAATATCTGCATATTTTGTTGACATTTATGAACTTGGCGTACAACATACAACATATGATTCCCGTAAGCCTATAAATTGTGTACAAGCATTTTAAGTATTGCCTGTGAAACACCCTTCATTCACCTTTTATGGTGACAATAATGTTCATTATTTACTGTATAATTTGTACAGTAACTATTGAAATTGGGTCACGGCAGTTTCTAAAAGAAAGAGCAATAAAAATGTTGATCAAATGTTTTTGTTGGTTTTGGCAGAGTATCTTAATATTTTGTAGTAACTTATGCTGTATTTGCCAAAGGACTGTGACTGTAAGGTTCTTTATTTATTTTCTTAGTCAACCTTGTGTTCTGTTTCATTGTGTTTTTGAACGTAGCCCTGTCTCATTTTTGTTCATTGATTTCACCTGTGTTAGTTACTCACCTGGTCTCATCAGCTCCTTATTTAGTTCAGTCCATTCTGTTTGTGCCTTTGTGAGGTGTTGTTCGTTTCGACTCTACTAAGCCTTTTCCTAGCTCATTTGTGAGAACAAAATTATAGCCTTCAGTCCTAGCCTTGATTCACCTGCCTGTTTGCCTACCTGTCTATGACCATTGCCTGCCTGTGACCACGATTCCTGCCTTCTGCAAAGGTGAAATAAATACCTGCCGTGCTCTGCGCGTGAATCTACACCCTTTATCTCCCTGAGTTTCATACAGTGACAGGAGACTGGAAAGATGTGGCATGGGTCCTCAGATCCTCAAAAGGTTCTACAGCTGCACCATCGAGAGTGTCCTGACCAGTTGCATCACCACCTGGTATGGCAACTGCTTGGCATCTGACCGTAAGGCACTACAGAGGGTAGCGCATATGGACCAGTACATCACTGGGGCCAGGCTTCCTGCCATCCAGGACCTATATATTAGGCGGTGTCAGAGGAAGGACCAAAATTGTCAGACTCCAGTCACCCAAGTCATAGACTGTTCTCTCTGCTACCGCTCAGCAAGCGATACTGGAGCGCCAAATCTTGGACCAAAAGGCTCTTTAACAGATTCCACCCCAGAGCCATAAGACTGCTGAACAACTAATCAAATGGCCACCTGGCCTATTTACATTGACCCCCCCCCTTTGTTTTTACACTGCTGCTATGCATAGTCATTTTACCCCTACCTACAGTGCATGTGCAAATTACACTGACTAACCTGTACACCTGCACATTGACTCGGCACCAGTACCCCCTGTGTCACGGCCATTGAAAGAACTGGACCAAGGTGCATATTCCTTTTATTTAAATGACGCCAACAATAAACAATGCAAAAACCAACCGTGAAGCTTAAGGCTATAGTGCCAACAAACAAAGACAACTACCCACAAAGACAGGTGGGGAAAAAGGGCTGCCTAAGTATGGTTCCCAATCAGAAACAACAATAGACAGCTGTCCCTGATTGAGGACCATTCCCGGCCAAAACAAAGAAATACAAAACATAGAAAAATGAACATAGAATGCCCACCCAAATCACACCCTGACCAAACCAAAATAGAGGCATAAAAAGCTCTCTAAGGTCAGGGCGTGACACCCTGTATATAGCCTCGTTATTGTTATGTACATTTATTGTGTTAGATTTTGATACAATTTTATTTAGTAAATATTTTACTAACTCTATTTCTTGAACTGCTTTGTTGTTTAAGGGCTTGTAAGTAAGCATTTAATGGTAAGGTGACATGTGACAAAGAATTTGATTTGATTTGAGTTTCTGAAAGAAAAAGCAATGGCAAGTTGGTGCGGACCGGTCAGCAGAACGTTTGAATTCAACAATGTTTTGCATTGACATTTTTTCCCCAACCTACAGACCTGTGGCGCTCACCTCGGTCATCATGAAAACCTTTGAGCGCCTGGGACTGTCCCATCTCAAAACCATCACCTCGACCCACTGCAGTTTGCCTACAGAGATAACAGGTCTGTGGACAATGCTGTCAACATGGGCCTACACTACATCCTCAAACACCTCGATAACCCAAAGTCAAATGCAAGAATATTGTCTGTGGACTTTAGCTCTGCGTTCAATACCATCATCCCAGAACTGCTACAAGACAAACTCTCCCAGCTGAATGTGTCCAGCTCCATCTGTCCATCTTTATCCCTCGGCACTGGAGCGCCACAAAGATACGTGGTATCACCTCTACTCACTCTGCACCAATACCTGCACCTCCAGCAATGCATCTGTCAAACTACTCAAGTTTGCAGATGGTACAACTCTGGTCGGTCTCATCACCAACAACGATGTACTACTTGGGGCAGCAAAATCTCCCAGTCAATCTCGATCCGGTTTTACGTATCAATCGTTGAGTCCATCTTCACCTCCTCCATCACCGTCTGGTTTGGGTCTGCGTCTGCCCGCTGCAAGGACAAACTGCAACGCATTGTCCGGTCTTCAGAGAGGGCTGTCGGCTGCCACCTGCCCTCCATCGAGGAAAGATCAACCCTCCCACCTCGGTCCCCCTCTCCTCCAAAAATTAACCTCTGGCAGGCGGTTCAGGTCACTGATGACCAAAACCTCCCGTGACCTGAAAACGTTCTTCCCCCGGGCTGTGGCCCTCACCAACTGGCCATCTGGCCCATAGAGACTAAAGGACTATGCTGTGGCCCTCACCAACTGGCCATCTGGCCCATAGAGACTAAAGGACTATGCTGTGGCCCTCACCAACTGGCCATCTGGCCCATAGAGACTAAAGGACTATGCTGTGGCCCTCACCAACTGGCCATCTGGCCCATAGAGACTAAAGGACTATGCTGTGGCCCTCACCAACTGGCCATCTGGCCCATAGAGACTAAAGGACTATGCTGTGGCCCTCACCAACTGGCCATCTGGCCCATAGAGACTAAAGGACTATGCTGTGGCCCTCACCAACTGGCCATCTGGCCCATAGAGACTAAAGGACTATGCTGTGGCCCTCACCAACTGGCCATCTGGCCCATAGAGACTAAAGGACTATGCTGTGGCCCTCACCAACTGGCCATCTGGCCCATAGAGACTAAAGAACTATGCTGTGGCCCTCACCAACTGGCCATCTGGCCCATAGAGACTAAAGGACTATGCTGTGGCCCTCACCAACTGGCCATCTGGCCCATAGAGACTAAAGGACTATGCTGTGGCCCTCACCAACTGGCCATCTGGCCCATAGAGACTAAAGGACTATGCTGTGGCCCTCACCAACTGGCCATCTGGCCCATAGAGACTAAAGGACTATGCTGTGGCCCTCACCAACTGGCCATCTGGCCCATAGAGACTAAATGACTATGCTGTGGCCCTCACCAACTGGCCATCTGGCCCATAGAGACTAAAGGACTATGCTGTGGCCCTCACCAACTGGCCATCTGGCCCATAGAGACTAAAGGACTATGCACTCTATTTTGCACACCGCATTAAGCCTTCTCTGAACTTTACACAAATTAAATGCACTATACTGCATGGTACTCTGTCCATCTCTCTGCATTTAGATATATTCATACTGACGGTGTAAATGTGTACATCCAATGTATATCAACCATATACCCACTATACATTTGTATATCTGCTAATTCTGTATTAGCTCTATGCTCACTCTACCTAGTTGTATACAGTATAATATAAGTCAACTTTGTTAAAACTCTGTTGTCTGTATTATGACTGTAAATGTTGTCAATCACATGTCACCTAGTAACATTTTTTTTTTAAATTTGATTTTACCTTTATTTAACTAGGCAAGTTAGTTAAGAACAAATTCAATGATGGTCTAGGAACAGTGGGTTAACTGCCTTGTTCAGGGGCAGAATGACAGATTTTTACCTTGCCAGCTCCGGGATTCAATTTTGCAACCTTTCGGTTACTAGTCCAACGCTCTAACCACTAGGCTACCTGCCGCCCAACATTCTGGGTATGTGTAAATGTACTTAGTGAATAAAGATGATTCTGATTCTGAAATTCTGAAACATTGTCTAGACTATGCCCCCAAAAATATAATAATAGTAGTTACGGTAGTTGAATACATACTTCAATGTAAAAGGTCTGTTCACCCGTTAAATTTGTATGTTATAAATGCACACAGCACTAGCTCAATTAAATGAGAGATGTGCATGGTCATTTGTTGTATGGCAACTTCGGGAATGCATCAAGGCCAGAAAAGATAACACATTTATTCTGCAATGGTTATGAAGATGAAATAAATAGCAATTCGATTCCTGTGTAATTATTTTAGATTTCAAAACCAAAACATGTCAATTTTCACTAACAGACAACGGCTGCATCTTATGTTTTAATTTTGTAATATACAGTATTGCAATTAATAAGCATGCCATCATATTGCAAGTACTTCCTTGCAATACAGTACTTCAACCACTAGAAAATGTGCGTACGCATGGTCTGAAGTTTGTGTGGAGGTAAGGACATTCTCATGCCAAGTAAAATAACATACAAAAAAAAAATGTTTTTATAAATGACAACTTTTGCAGGAAAACTTGCGCACGCATGTTTTGAGGTGTATTATGTACTTACGCAATGTTTATAAATGAGGCCGCTGGCACCTTGGGCTATTTCTGTTTTGAATGTTTTCCCTGCATCCCATGCTGCTTTGGCATCTGGTCCAACCTGGACAAGGGGGAAGGAAGCGTGTGCTACAAGGCAACTGGGGAATATCAATTTGTAATCTACTTGACACAATTTCGTCAAACATCCCATTATGTAGTGATGAAAACGGACATGTTAATGTGCTGATCTGGAGTCAGGGGATGTAGCCTCTATACCCGGTGTTCCTACTAAATATTGATCATGTGTCTCATACTGCCAGGCAGCAGGAGTAAACAGGTTATTCAATAATAAACATGTTTCAGCTGATTCGCCTATGCTTTAGTTAACAATGTACAGCTGTAGGATCTTAATTTGAACCAGTTTAACCGCTCTCGTATGGGTTGATGCATTTTTCGTAAGGGAAAATCAATTTTGCGATTGGAGATTACAAACCTCAGAAGCATTGTTAAAGCTGAAGTACACTACGCATTTTAAATGTCCTGCATTGCAGGAAAGTTATCCTGCAAAAGGGTGTTCAAATTAAGATCCTACATCTGTAGGCTAAATCTCCTAGGGGTATAAATACTGGCTAGCATTTTATATAGGGAGTAGGTTATTTGAGGCTTAGGTGTTTTTTCAACCTGTCATATTTATATCAATACAAAAACATGTTACAATGTACTACTGTGTCAAAGGCTGGAGATGGTATTTGTTGATATTCACAAAGTACCTCAAAGTAAGAGTGCTGATCTAGGACCAGGTCTCCTCTTCCATATAATCTTATTATTTATTATTTAAAAGAAGAAACAGATCCTAGATCAGCACTCTTACTCTGAGATCCTGTGCTTTGTCTCTGAATGAACTTAGTAAAAGGAGACAGCTAACAGTCAGTTGAAGTCTCACATGTGAGGGCTTAAGGTACGTGGCAAAAAGGATATTTAGACAGTCTGTCTTCGATTTCCATCTACCTCTATTACGGGAACGAATCAAAGTGGTTTTTATTTTGAGGGATCTAAAGTCCATATATTGGAGAATTTGACTTTTTTTGGTGGCTCTCTCTCTCCCCCTCTCTTTCTTTCTTTCACTCACTCACTCACATAATCTCTCTTTCTCCTCCCCACTCTCCCTCTTTCTCTCGCTATCTCGCTCGCTCTTTATCCACGTGAGGTTATTACAGTGCCTTGCGAAAGTATTCGGCCCCCTTGAACTTTGCGACCTTTTGCCACATTTCAGGCTTCAAACATAAAGATATAAAACTGTATTTATTTGTGAAGAATCAACAACAAGTGGGACACAATCATGAAGTGGAACGACATTTATTGGATATTTCAAACTTTTTTAACAAATCAAAAACTGAAAAATTGGGCGTGCAAAATTATTCAGCCCCCTTAAGTTAATACTTTGTAGCGCCACCTTTTGCTGCGATTACAGCTGTAAGTCGCTTGGGGTATGTCTCTATCAGTTTTGCACATCGAGAGACTGACATTTTTTCCCATTCCTCCTTGCAAAACAGCTCGAGCTCAGTGAGGTTGGATGGAGAGCATTTGTGAACAGCAGTTTTCAGTTCTTTCCACAGATTCTCGATTGGATTCAGGTCTGGACTTTGACTTGGCCATTCTAACAACTGGATATGTTTATTTTTGAACCATTCCATTGTAGATTTTGCTTTATGGTTTGGATCATTGTCTTGTTGGAAGACAAATCTCCGTCCCAGTCTCAGGTCTTTGGCAGACTCCATCAGGTTTTCTTCCAGAATGGTCCTGTATTTGGCTCCATCCATCTTCCCATCAATTTGAACCATCTTCCCTGTCCCTGCTGAAGAAAAGCAGGCCCAAACCATGATGCTGCCACCACCATGTTTGACAGTGGGGATGGTGTGTTCAGGGCGATGAGCTGTGTTGCTTTTACGCCAAACATAACGTTTTGCATTGTTGCCAAAAAGTTCAATTTTGGTTTCATCTGACCAGAGCACCTTCTTCCACATGTTTGGTGTGTCTCCCAGGTGGCTTGTGGCAAACTTTAAACAACACTTTTTATGGATATCTTTAAGAAATGGCTTTCTTCTTGCCACTCTTCCATAAAGGCCAGATTTGTGCAATATACGACTGATTGTTGTCCTATGGACAGAGTCTCCCACCTCAGCTGTAGATCTCTGCAGTTCATCCAGAGTTATCATGGGCATCTTGGCTGAATCTCTGATCAGTCTTCTCCTTGTATGAGCTGAAAGTTTAGAGGGACGGCCAGGTCTTGGTAGATTTGCAGTGGTCTGATACTCCTTCCATTTCAATATTATCTCTTGCACAGTGCTCCTTGGGATGTTTAAAGCTTGGGAAATCTTTTTGCATCCAAATCCGGCTTTAAACTTCTTCACAACAGTATATCGGACCTGCCTGGTGTGTTCCTTGTTCTTCATGATGCTCTCTGCGCTTTTAACGGACCTCTGAGACTATCACAGTGCAGGTGCATTTATACGGAGACTTGATTACACACAGGTGGATTGTATTTATCATCATTAGTCATTTAGGTCAACATTGGATCATTCAGAGATCCTCACTGAACTTCTGGAGAGAGTTTGCTGCACTGAAAGTAAAGGGGCTGAATAATTTTGCACGCCCAATTTTTCAGTTTTTGATTTGTTAAAAAAGTTTGAAATATCCAATAAATGTCGTTCCACTTCATGATTGTGTCCCACTTGTTGTTGATTCTTCACAAAAAAATACAGTTTTATATCTTTATGTTTGAAGCCTGAAATGTGGCAAAAGGTCGCAAAGTTCAAGGGGGCCGAATACTTTCGCAAGGCACTGTATGTAGTCTGGGCACCTGTGAAAACACCGTAACCTTTCTCAGTGTGCCCTTCCTTGGTATTGCCAAGAGGGACATACAAGCCATGGCCAGGCAGCGCACAACAATGGATTCCTCTGAAAAACATGAGTAATTGCCCTGAGGGGAGAAATAACATCGAATTGAATCAGTTTTCCAATATCATTTTTAGTTTCCAAAATATTTGCACGTAAATTTCCACCAAATCAGACTGAAACGTATATGAGATGATGCAACCGCCATAACCCCACCTCTGTTTTTTATGTTACTAGTGTCACTGCTGTAGGTTTGCTTTGCGCACGCGTCCATTTTCATTCTTTCTCTCTGAATCACAATGTAGTTCAATGAGACAAAGGGATGGATGGACAGATTATTACATTGTAGTACATTATGGCTAATTGCTCTTTTACCAAATTGAATAAGTACATATAAAAGAAACATAAGTGTTATTAAAAGAATCTGACTGGCTGTAGGCTGTAGTTCTTAGTAGGCTTTGGTTATGTTATTTCACAATAACTGGCATTATATATTTGAAATCAACCAGGCACATCACATTCATGTTCAACTCACTCCACTGACCCAATAACCATATGACACCTAACAGTCTTAACATGAGTTATATGTCTTATTTTGACAAAATGTAATTACGGTTGAGTACCTTAGCACCATTCCCTGACCTATATACTGCACATTAAGACTCAGGCTAGCTCCGGTTTCAAAAGAGATGAGTTAAGCCACGCTAACAACACATACCCTTTAGCTGACCTTTATGGACTAGCTAGAGAGTTAGAACCTCACTGTGAATATATATATGTGTGTGTGTGTGTGTGTGTGTGTGTGTGCATGTACTACGCCCCATATGCATCATGGACGTGTTAACTAAAGTCGGACACACATATTGAGACCAGGTTGCTCATCCAATATGCTCCTGGCACGGCCGAGGACCCAACTCATTTACTAAATAAATGGTTTATGGTGGCAATCCGACAGAGGCTGTCATTAGAGTTGTGTCTTGTGTGTTCCCCAAATGAGTCACTGTGTCCAAACAAACAACCTTATTGAAACCTACACCCATGGGCCTGTTAGCCCACTGAAACGTAAGACACACATAGCATCGACGACGGATACAAAACGTGCCACACACGGGCAAGGCTGTCGAAGAACACTGCTTAAATTGGTGAAAGTGGGCACTGGCCTGTACACTTGACCAGTGGCGTGGGTTTATCGCAATCCAACCGCTTGACAGCTAAATATATTCACTGAGCTAAATAAAGAAGATGAGGTTGAGGAATAGTGTCATTAGACAAAACCAACTGTGTCATTAGACAAATTAAAGACACAATAATATAGGGAAGAAATGGCTTAAAGTTGTGGGGAAAAAAACTTATTGTACTCAATACAAACGGTGACTGGTAGCATCCCGATAAAATCTCTTTACTATTTCCTGAAATTGAACATTAGCCAGTCAATGGCTGAGAAGAAAAATGACACTACCGACATTCGAGAGTGGGACTTTAACAAAGCGGGGGATGTCAGGTTGGCAGTTGGCTGATTAGAACTAACACCATAATCACTACATACAGTAGGGACAGTAACTTCTGCTGTTGCGGAAGTGTTTTGTTTTGGAGTTAACATGCTCCAATTCACCTGTCCCCATGAGGCACCCTGTACCTCTCCCTCTCATGATCACGTCGCTGCTGCTGCTCGAGTAATCTGCCGTACCGTCTACCGTACCGCCTGACTCCGATCACTGGAGCGGGTGATGCCTCTAATCATAGTTATCATTTAACCAAGAGGACTAACTGTCACCACAGATGTTGGATGTTAATTTGATCACCCTGTTGCTGGAAAACTTTCCCGCAATGCAGGAACATTTAAACGTGTAGTGTATTTGAGCTTTAAAAACGCTTCTGAAGTTTGTCATTTCCAAATTTCAGACATCATTTTCCCTTACGAAAAATGTATCAACTCCTACCAAAATGTCCATTAATTATAATCCACATAATAATCTAAATGTCCTGTTTCTGCAGGATTATTTTCCTGCTGTAGTAAACAGACCTTAATCTTAGAGCAGATTTAGACACAGCTAGTTTGAATCCTGCTTCGAAAATACATCAGGTTTAATGCCTGGAGCAAGTGAGATCCCAGAAACTATGTAAAATCTTAATAATCAGAAATTATATATAGTAAATGCATTGATTTATACCAGTGAAGTCCTTATAGTGAAAGTTCGCCAAAGACTTTAAAGGTCATGTATCATAATACACATTTTAAAAACTATAATAAGAAACACACATTTGGGGGAGGGTATTACAAGTCGTGTATATTCCATTTTTGGGGCAAAATTAAATTGCAACCTGGCCTTTAAAGATCCATACCCTAGAGAGAAGTCAAGCCCAGGTAAATGATTTAACCCATCACGAAACAGACATGTTTATGATCTGGTCTGTACCTATAGCAGGCAAGGATTGATTGGCGGCCATTTTGTGAGATAAATGAGGAAGAGCTGCCTGGCTGCCAGAGCGGAGGCGGGAAACTGTGGTGGTTATCTCCTCCTTGGGAACAAATTTCCTGCTCTTTTAAGCAGGTTCCCAACCATGCAGGATTAACAGCCAGTAGAGCAGACCAGGGCAAGGCTGCAGGTTGGGGTGGGTGGGTGGGTGGGTGGGTCTGTCTGTCTGTCTGTCTGTCTGTCTGTGTCATGTCTGTGTCATGTCTGTGTCATGTCTGTCTGTCGTGTGTGTTGGTAGATGTACTGTAGCTAGCTTCACTTTGGTCATGGCACTCAAATTAACCTGTAAATACCATAGAGAAGTGCTCTCGCTCTCTCTCTGTCTGTCTGTCTGTCTGTTGGTAGATGTACTGTAGCTAGCTTCACTTTGGTCATGGCCCTCAAATGAACCTGTAAATACCATAGAGAAGTGCTCTCTCTCTCTCTCTCTGTCTGTCTGTCTGTCTGTCTGTTGTGTCTGCTGGTAGATGTACTGTAGCTAGCTTCACTTTGGTCATGGCCCTCAAATGAACCTGTAAATACCATATAGAAGTCTCTCTCTCTCTCTCTCTCTCTCTCTGTGTCTCTCTGTGTGTCTCCCTCTCTCTCTGTGTCTCTCGCTCTCTCTCTCTGTCTCTCTCTCTCTCTCTCTGTCTCTCTCTGTCTCTCTCTCTCTCTCTCTGTCTCTCTCTCTCTCTCTCTCTCTCTCTCTCTCTCTCTGTCTCTCTCTGTCTCTCTCTCTCTCTCTCTGTCTCTCTGTGAAGGCTGGAATAAATTGAATGGTATCAAACACATAACACATATGGGTACCACGTTTGACTCCGTTCCATTTATTCCATTCCAGCCATTACAATGAGTATGTCCTCCTATAGCTCCTACCACCAGCCTCCACTGACTCCCAGCTGCCGATTATGTCTGGCTCAGGGGAAACTGAACTGTGATCAGGGGATACTGAATTCAGTCCACTGTATACAACTGTAGGGTGATGTCTGGCTCAGGGGAAACTGAACTGGGATCAGGGGATACTGAATTCAGCCCACTGGGTACAACTGTTATTGTTCCAGCCCAATACTTAAAAAAATTATATACAAAAGTGAGAATGTTATCTCAAAGATGCAAACATGTCACACCATCATGACAACTTTAACTTGACTGTACGTACATACCCCCAACCAGAAGCCATAGATTACAGGCAACATCCACACTACGCTAAAGGTTAGATCTGCCGCTTTCAAGAAGCGGGACTCTAACCCGGAAGCTTATATGAAACCTCACTATCCCAAACAGGCAAAGCATCAACACAGCACTAAGACTGAATTGTATTACACTGGCTCTGACGCTCATCGAATGTGGCAGGACTTGCAAACTATGACAGACTACAAAGGGAAAAACAGCTGCGAGCTTCCCAGTGACACAAGCCTACCAGACGAGATAAATTACTTTTATGCTCACTTAAAGGCAAGTAACACTGAAACATGCATGAGAGCATCAGCTGTTTCGGACGACTGTGTGATCACGCTCTCAGTAGCCGATGTGAGTAAGACCTTTAAACAGGTCAACATTCACAAGGCCGTAGGGCCAGACGGATTACCAGGACGTGTACTCCGAGCATGCGCTGACCAACTGGCAAGTGTCTTCACTGACATTTTCAACCTGTCCCTGACTGTCTGTAATACCAACATGT
This sequence comes from Oncorhynchus clarkii lewisi, assembly GCF_045791955.1. Taxonomy (NCBI): domain Eukaryota; kingdom Metazoa; phylum Chordata; class Actinopteri; order Salmoniformes; family Salmonidae; genus Oncorhynchus; species Oncorhynchus clarkii. The sequence continues at coordinate 66,060,539 of NC_092156.1, forward strand.
TTCAAGCAGACCACCATAGTGCCTGTGCCCAAGAACACTAAGGTAACCTGCCTAAATAACTACCGACCAGTAGCACTCACATCTGTAGCCATGAAGTGCTTTGAAAGGCTGGACATGGCTCACATAAACACCATTATCCCCCCCTCCTCTACCCTGTAACTATTCCCCAGGTCGTTGCTGTAAATGAGAACGTGTTCTCAGTCAACTTACCTCAGTCAACTTCCCAAAAACCCTAGACCCACTCCAATTTGCATACCGCACTAACAGATCCACAGATGATGCAATCTCTATTGCACTCCACATTGCCCTTTCCCACCTGGACAAAAGGAACACCTATGTGAGAATGCTGTTCATTGACTACAGCTCAGCACACAACACTAAAAGCTCATCACTAAGCTAAGGACACTGGGACTAAACACCTCCCTCTGCAAATGGATCCTGGACTTGCTGACGGGCCGCCCCCAGGTGGTAAGGGTAGGTAACAACACATCTGCCACGCTGATCCTCAAAACAGGGCCCCTCAGGGTTGCGTGCTCAGTCCCTGTCCACTCATGACTGCCATGCCAGGCGCGACTCCAACATCATCATTAAGTTTGCTGATGACACAACAGTGGTAGGCCTGATCACCGACAATGATGAGACAGCCTATAGGGAAGAGGTCAGGGACCTGACCGTGTGGTGCAAGGACAACAACCTCTCCCTCGACGTGATCAAGACAAAGGAGATGATTGTGGACTACAGGAAAAGGAGGACCGAGCACACCCCCATTCTCATCGACGGGGCTGTAGTGGAGCAGGTTGAGAGCTTCAAGTTTCTTGTTGTTAACATCACCAACAAACTATCATGGTCCAAACACACCAAGACAGCTGTGAAGAGGGCACGACAAAGACTATTTCCATTCAGGAGACTGAAAAGATTTGGCATGGGTCCTCAGATCCTACAGCTGCACCACCGAGAGCATCCTGACTGGATGCATCACTGCCTGGTATGGCAACTGCTCGGCCTCCGACTGCAAGGCACTACAGAGGGTAGTGCGTATGGCCCAGTACATCACTGGGGCCAAGCTTCCTGCCATCCAGGACCTCTATACCAGGCGGTGTCAGAGGAAGGCTTAAAAAATGTAAAGGACTCTTGCCACCCTACTCATAGACTGTTCTATGACTAGGGTGGCAAAGCGGTACTGAAGCGCCAAGTCTAGGTCCAAAAGACACATCTTAACAGCTTCTACCTCCAAGCCATAAGACTCCTGAACAGCTAATCAAATGGCTACCCAGACTATTTGCATTGCACCCCCCCCACCCCCCACCCCTTTTATGCTGCTGCTACTCTCTGTTTATGATCTATACAGAGTCACTTTAACTCTACCTACATGTACATATTACCTCAACTAACCGGTGACCCCGCACATTGACTCTGTACCGGTACCCCCTGTATGTAGCCTGTACATTGACTCTGTACCGGTACCCCCTGTATGTAGCCTGTACATTGACTCTGTACCGGTACCCCCTGTGTATAGTCTCGCTATTTTTATTTTACTGCTGCTCTTTAGTTATTTGTTATAGTTATTTTTTACTTAACAGTTATTTTTTCTTAACTTTGTTGGTTAAGGGCTTGTAAGTAAGCATTTCACTGTAAGGTCTACACTTCTTGTATTCTGCGCATGTGACAAATACAATTTTTGATTTGATTTAATACGATTTGGATTGCCAGGTCAGAAACTGAAATATAGCGCCATCCTGTGGATACAATTTCTCCAGTCATAACATGTTGCAATACTGTACTAAAACTGAGCTCCACTGTATCTCTCCACTGTATGCATATAGGCTATAAAGCCGAGAGAAATCACTGAATTCACCTCTATGACTTAGTGACGTGTCCAGTGTGCTGGGATTGATATATTATGGGTTATTAGTCGCTCCTATCTAAGATCAAAGGATGTAGTCAGAGGAAAAGCACCAACATCCTGTTTTGATTTCACTCTGCTAACACTACAGAGCAGAATGTTTTTTTTTTATCATCTGAACAAGACTTGTGTATTATCATGTATTATGCCCACTACATATCATCATTAAGGATCATTTGATGCTTATTTATGATTCATAGGCACTAAACACTGACTGTTGTTGATGGTTTTATCTTCATAACCTATCTCTGACTAAGAAAGGTTGATAGATTATCCAGCCAGTTCCTGCCAAGGGGGAAGATGTAACAGTCTCATTAGACCTATGCCCTATATGTCAGACAGCTATTAACATATATCCACGTCAGGGTCTGTGGGTGTTTTTGTCTAGTACTCAAACAACAAGTTGGCATACAGTTAGTATAACCCCACACCAGCCCATTATTACAGATAAATGTGCAAAATGTCAGCCTTGCAAAGCACAGTGCCATTGTCAAAGAGCAATACTGAGATTTCAAAGTGGTAAACGATGCATACTATGCATAATATACCTGTTTTTTTGCAACATGAATAGGCCTACTTTAGGCCTATTAGTAAATGTCGTATTTATAGCCCACTGCAATGTATTATTGTGTTCTACACTATAATGTTTTGTTTGTTTTGCTCATGAGACGTCTCCTCCTATCCAAAAAGCATTTTGAGTATTAAGTGTTAAAACGGAGAAACTCAACCATACTTCAAATGGAAAGTTACCCTATTTCCAGCGCAATAGCGTACCTGTGCTCAGGAGCCTGCGACCGAACGCACTCCCCTCCCTCCCTCCCTCCCCTCCCCTCCACTCTCCCTCTCTCGTCCCCGCCACCCCTTCAGAGTTTGTATTGCACTCGTTACAGAAGGAGGGTTCATGTGCACAGAATGACGTCGCACTGCAAGTCTGTCTGACTCCTTCGCTGTTTTTATCAGTCATTCTATCGAATGGCTAGAAAATCCTAAATCTGCGGAATTATGGTCCGAATGTGAGAATACCTGATGCATCCGATCTATATGTCGCTCTCGATCGGTGTGTCCAAGCAGCGTCTTGATGTTGAGGATTACGAGTGATATAGGCTACGCAGCTCAGCAGAGTTCTAGCCTACTGTTCTGTGCGTTGAGCTGTCAGAACTGAAACTACATGTATGGAAAGAGAAAATGCAGAAAAGCTGAAGTGGGGGATATTGTAAAGAAGAAGAAATAAGGTACAGGCTTGGTTTCGTGTCTTTATTCTCTCTTCTGGATTATTGCCGCCCAGCAACACCGCCACTTGACAAATCTGAATGTCGTAATTAAGGTAAGGGCGCAGAATGATATAGCTCGAGGTAGGTAAAATACTTGTGGTTATTATAATACTTAGATGAATATGTCAACTCCCTAAACGAAATGTAAATCACTTTAATTGTCACCTGAAGTATCCCCAGGAAATCTTTAACTTTGAACTATATCCCGAGGGACCGCTCGGACAGATTGCGACCTACAGTATAGGCTATAAATACAATTAAAGGCTGCTCTCTTTCTCTTTCTCTCTAAACAATAAAAATAGCCTAATAATAATAATAATAATTGGACTTATTTGCGCCCAGCAGTCTATTGGGACATTTATTTATTATGGAATCTAAACTTAAAATCAGTTGTTTATGACTTTTCAAAGATCAGTTAATAACAACTTGAACTTTGTCTCCAGCGACATTTCCATCAGATAATCATTCTTTACAATAAGAAATAATGGATAAGAGTACGGCTTGCTCTGCTGTCATTACAGAACTGAGATGTCTGAAATGACCTGCTTGCTAACTATTAATGCACTTTTGAAATAGTTTTGCACACTCTTCGATCAGTTGCCATCAATGTCAAAACTGTGATGTGCATTTTGGTAGATCAGATTGCCCCCCAAAATATTGCACAGCCTTCATCTGTCGTGACAACCTGGCATGTAGCCTACCTGTTTTTGTAGTTTGTGCGTCGACAACTATCCTATCTCATAAGCGTTCTCATTTAGTATAGCCTAACCCGTAATTAGGTCACCTCATCAAAATATCAGTGTTTTTCTTTAGTCCTTCTCTTTGACAGTAGGCTAAAATATAAGTTTACCAGGGCATAAGTTTAGGAACAACAACATTACAATACGCATAATATAAAGGGCTAAATGTGATAGCATGGGTCAATATTGCGCATTGAATTATTCTAGATAGTTGTTATATGTTTTCCAGAAGACGCACAAAGATAGATACCATTTTCAAGTTATGTCGCAGCTATGTTGTGTTTGAAAAAACAATAGCGGATTGACAGAATCGTCGGACCAATCCGTGATGAAAGTTTATCTGACGCTGTGTCTGTCTCTATCCAATGGAAGTGCCCAAGAGGAGGAAATGAAAACTATAAAACTACGTCATGTATTTAAAAAAAAATCAAACTGTACTGACTTGGCGATTTAATAGTACAGTTAGTGCAATTAATCCTGCAAACCAGAAGGTATCATGTCATACATCTAAAGAAATGGATTATAAGAAGTAACTTGCAATGCATGATAAGGTGTGATGGGGAATTGAGTCATAGAACGAGTATTACTCAGACATGACAACACAAATCGTTCTATGACCCCCCCCCCCCCCCCCCCCCCCCCCCCCCCCCCCCAGCTTCGGCAATGTGAGATTCCAGCGGCTTTTGCATGCTATGTGAATAATGCATAAAAAATACCCTACCACTTTGAATTCATATTTAAACAGACAGCATTCATCAAATTAATGTATTCCTACAACCTGCAGGTAAATCAATGACCCAGCGATGGAGACCAAAACATACCCAAGTTTCTTCGAAGGATCCACGGACACAGAGAAGAACAGATGGTCCCATGTCCCCAGCAGTGCCATGGACTACTGCTGCAGCGGAGCCGAGGAGGCCGACAGCCTGAACCTGAACAGCAACAGTGATGTCCTGATGGACATAGTCAATGTCAGCTGCTCCCCCAGCAGCAACACAGCCGACAGCAAGGAGAGTAACAATAACAACGAAGAGAAGAAGAAGCCAGAGCAGCAGCCTACTCTCAAACTGACCCAGAACCAACACCAGCCTTTTGTTCTCCCCCTCTTTAACAGTTCCCTCCATGGGAGGAAGCCAGAGATGATGGACTCCAAGGAGCTGTCCAAAACTGTGGCTGAGTCCATGGGCTTGTATATGAACGCGGCCAGGGAGGCCACAGACTTTGGTGGCTTCGGCCAACAGGGGGGTCATTGTAGTCCGGGGAAGATGTACCCAGCTGGAGTTTGCAGGCGCCCCTGTCTCGAGGACAGCCAGTGTGCTGCGTCCACGGGGAGCCCCAAGTTGATGTCCCCTTCTACGGGGTTCCTGAAGCAGCCTAGCTCCACCCCAGGGGATTGTTGCTCATCTGGAACCCCATCAGGGTCAGCCGTCTTGGGCTTGTCTCTGTCCTGCAGCCCCCAGGCGCCCAGCTCCATCTCCAGCCCCGGGGGCAGCAACAACCTAGTTTCGTCCACCACCAGCCCCACCTGCTTTGGGGGGCCGTTCACCTGTACGACCATCAGTAACCCCGTCAACCAGCATAACGCTGCCGGACCAGCTCTGGCCCACAACCACGTCCACAGAAGGAACTCGGCCACCTGCAGCCCGGCAGGCTCCAGCACGGTGGGGTCGCCTCCACTCACCAGCTCCCTCAATGTGATGCGCTCACCCATCTCCAGCCCACAAAGCATGAGCAGCGTGCGCTCCCCACCGTCATGCAGCACCTCTACCAACATGAGGTCATCGTCTGTCTCCAGCCCCACTGGCAGCACCAACAACATGAGGGCTTCATCGTCTATCTCCAGTCCGACCTCCGGGGGCCCCATGGCAATGTCCTCGAGCCCCAGGAACCCCTCTGGCGGTGGGGGTGGTTTTGCTGTGTCCAGCCCTGCTAGTGAACTGGGCCTGGTCCAGAATGACTCCAACAGTCCCGAGGGACGAAGAGACCAGCAGGACTTCAAGGAGTTTGAGTTCCCCAAGGTGGAGAGCGTGGACGGGGAGATGTTCAACGTAGGCCTGGACCACATGGGTATGGTAAAGTTCATCAAGAATGAACCCGACACGGACTATAGGAGCATGTGTCTGGGTAATGGTAGCAACAACACAAAGTGTAACCAGGCCACCGGCTGCCCCGGCAATGGCTCACCTTTCATCACACAGATAAAAAGTGAGCCAAACAAAGATAGCGGCGGATGCATGAATCCTCAGTGCTACACTGAGCAGCAGCAGCAACACTCTATGGGTCTCTTCCAGTCAGGTCCGTCCGAGATTACCTACTTGTCTCTGAGGGACAACATTGACGAATACAGTCTCTCTGGGATCTTGGGACCTCCGGGCACGGAGATGAATGGCAGTTACGAAGCCGGCGTATTCCCCCACAACCTCCTGTCTAAAGTTAAACAAGAGAACAACGATGGCAGCTACTACCAAGAGAACAACAACAACGTTGTGCCCACCTCGGCCATTGTGGGTGTTAATTCAGGCGGACACTCGTTTCACTACCAGATCGGAGCGCAGGGGACAATGTCTTTCTCACGGCACGACCCAAGGGATCACGGGACGAATCCCTTGTTGAATCTAATTTCGCCTGTTACCGCGTTAATGGAGTCGTGGAAATCTCGGCCCGGCATGTCGCAGGGTCCAAGAGGAGAGGGCTATCCAGGTCACGGCTGCATGCCAGACAGCATGTCAAGGTAAGAAAGAAATCCATGTATGGACAAAAACAAACTGCATTGTGGGTACTGTAGTGTTGCTGCACAACTCCAGCACAGTACGAGCGGCTGGCTGGCTCAGAAATGTTTGTTACTTTCAATATAGAAAAGTTGAAGCAGAAAACAAACAGCATTGTGGGATTGTAGTGCTGCTGCACAACTCCAGTACAGTAAGAGTGCTGGCTCAGAAACTGTTATTACTTTAGACTTGTTACTTTATGTTACTTTAGACTTGTTATAAGACATGATAGATTGTCCACAGCATCTGCACAAAGCACACCCAGTGGTATAATCCAAGGGCACTCATGTGCAGAGAGATGCTCCCTGCTATGTAGCTTTTGGGTGGAACTGAGTCTGTTTACTACAGTGTGACAGGATGAATGAAGGGGACAATGTGTCTGACTTAAAGACCGTGTTGCTCAGGACTGAGAGGTTAAAGAAGGGCGTTTGCTCCGAGTTGGGGACTACCAAAATACTAATAACAACAAGGTTTGGGAAAGGGAAAAGTAGCGGGATGTTGGCTTGGCTGGGAGAACAGGAACTAAGGGATGGGGTCCAGCATGAGATAGCAACATCGCAACATACAGTAGAAAATAGGGCCAGGGCAGCAGTGTAACAGAGGCTAAAGTTTGTTCTCTTATCAGAGCTATGTGTATGGACAAAAACAACATTTATTGTACTGTTATTGAGAGGTCCTGAAGGGACCTTGTGTAATGCAAATATATTTTTAGGAGCCTGGGCTGGCCATTATGTGGCGACGTCATAAATTATTATGAATGATTGATCACATGCTTTTGTTGCCAGATGTAGGAAACAAACAGTTGCCTTGCAGGGCAGAGCCCCTGCCAACAAACAAAAACAAACATGCAGAAAAACGGTTTGTTTTGCACAGGCAAATATGGCAACGTCTAACTTTGACACAGTTGTTGTTCGGACAGTTTATCTAATGTCCCAGTTGAGTGTGAAGCTAAATACAGCATTATGATATTAAGATCCAGGATGAATAAAACAAAAGTATCACAGCTATGAAACCAACCAGGAAATTGGAAAAAATTATCCAACTTTGTTGCAATTTCAGTATGTGAAGGAGTTACATAAGGAATTCCTTCCTTGCAGAAGGAGTTTGTTTACAGTTCATTTAAAGATGTGAAGATATGATTACGGCTCTGGTATTTGGAGAGTTTGGGATTTGTTTTGGGTGTGATATATTTCTTCATTTTTGTTCATTTCACAGAGGGGATGTTTATTAATGGTGGTGTAAACCACCGTGCCTCCATCTTGGCACTCCCTTACGTTGTAAAAAATATTTTGGAAGCTTTAGAAATGCATTTATTCATGTCTACATTCATTTTGCCACATGTATTATATTACAGACACCATAATGCATAATCTTAAATTATATTATGTGAGATAAACATAAAAAAAATAAAAAATACAGAATCTATTTTCCTTTAGTATATATGTTTTTGCTTACTAATGTTACTTTCCCCACTATAGCAAAAGATAATCCAAGAACATTTAATTGAAATACTGTAGAATTCCATTCATTCCTATGGAGGACTGCTCTTACTGGGGGAAGTGCCAATATGGCCGACCAGTGACTTCAAAGCCTCTCAATGGCCAATACATAGCATCAGCAATCCAGGGTTTGTATACATCATTGGTCGTAACTAATGATTTCTCTCTCTCCCCAACCACTTTATTTGAACGCACTCACAAACAGATCTACAACAATTATCCAGTCTCACTCAAAATAGCACCAATAGCACCATCAGGCTGGTTAAAAATGGGGCAATGGTCATGTCAGCCTTTGTCCTGAGGCTGTTATGTTGGTCCAGGAGGTTAGTCCCTGTCCCATTGACCTCCTATCGATAGGCCATGCTACAATTCATCCAGTTGTTCTGGCTGTCTGATCAGGGCTATTCTTGTCATACTTGGCTATGGAATGGTCAGTCCACTTTTGGCATTCAGGATGTACAGTAGAGTATGTGACAGGGGGTTAGGACATGTATTCAAAAAGTGTTTTTAGAGTAGGAGTGCTGATCTAGGGTCAGGTTGTAAAATGTCCATAAAATGTTATTCATTATGTACTAAAAGTCGTAAGTGATCTTAGATCGGCACTCCTAATCTAAAGACTCTTTGTGAATATGGGGCCAGAGACTTAGTTGAGATCAGGTGGGAATGAGTTAGATTTACATGCCATTCTGTCAGTTCGATTTCTATGGTTATATGCAAACTCATGTCATTGACTGTAACAACCCCCCCCCCAAAAACTATTTTCTACTGCCCTTTATGACCTAAATACTTGACTCTGCTTGTATAACCCTCTCTAACCCCCTCTTTCAAGATATCTGGCCTGGTTTGACTTGACCCCCCCCCCCCCCCCCCACACACACACACACTGATTTGAATAACGCTGGCTCATGATTAACAGAAATCAATTTCTCTTTCAACAGTGAGAATGATTATCCCTAGGGTACGAGCAGCAAATGAACTCAATGGTTTTTCCTAAACGGTTGGCCCGCCCCTGGCTTCATTGTGTTTTAAATCAATACTGGACACAGAGGAATAGCCGGATGTTTGATTGGCAGAGAGAGAGCTGATGTCTATGTGCAGTGGAGGTACTAAACGTGTGTTTGTCTTTGCACACGTGTATTGGTGTGTGTGTGTGTGTGTGTGTATGTATGTGTGCGTGTTTGCCAGCTGCGCTGCCTACAGTATCTGTGGGTTTCTGTGGGATAACAAGGCAGCAAGTTCCTGCCAAATGATCTGGCCGTTACCTTGGAGACAACCTGTCTTCTTCCCCTATGGTGGGAGCCAGATCTTCAAATGATGTTGACGGGATCACTGCCACCCTAGGCCTAATGAGATACAGCTTAGCCCCCTAATGTCAGTCAGGATGACAGTCAGAGGTGGGGCCTGGCCTGGCCGTATGGCAGAGACCCAGATACAGACACAGCACTGGAACTGCCCCTCTCTATAAAACTATACACTTGGCTCCTCACAGGAGAGGTTCAGTCAAACACGCACTGGGGAAGACTAGCCAGAGTCCTGCTGTTCTCAGGGAAAGAACACTTCATTCCATCTACACATAGCTCATCACAAGAGGAGGGGTTCACTCAAAACTGCACTACAGAAGACCCATATCCCTGTGGTTCAGAAATATTGCTTTATTTAGTTATATTCCTGTGCTGAGGTTGCTGTTTTTATGTGATTAATCAAAGTTTTTTGGACTCAGTTTTACTCAGTAAACAATGTAAATGGTACCTATTAATTACATTTTATTAGGGTGTTTACAATCGTTCCAAGTAGCCAAGCGTTGCCGCAGTGTGAGTTGGATTGACTTCCTGCCAGGATCACATAACCCCAAAAAGTCCAATTGCAGGAATTCTATGGTCCAGTTCAGCTCTGGGTGGGTTAGTATTGTTCCCAGGCCAGTATTTCATCAGGAGAAAGTTACATAACCGTTAAAAACCAGCAAGAAACTGGAACTTCCTTTGATCAACTGAAGCCTTGGATGGCAGGGAGGGAGGGAGGGAGGGAGGGAGGGAAAGAGAAAAAGATTGAAACAGAGAGACAGAGTGAGAGAGGGAGAGAATATCAAGAGAGTGAGAGAGAGCAAGAGAGAGAGAAAATCGAGAGACTGCTAGGTCGAAGTAGAGAGAGAAATCCCTGTGCAGTTAGTATTTTTTTCAGGCTTCACTTTGGTTTCCTCTGTATATGGGGTAATGTTTTTAATTAAAAATGACTGTTCGTCGGAGGAGACTGGATTACTCAGAGCGAAAGCGTTTTAACTTTAATTCACAAGAGCAAAAAAAAAAAAGAGAGAAAAAGAATCTCCTTGGCCCAGAAATATTTTCCGTCAGAGCCTAGTTTGCTTCAGTGCTTTGGGAGAAACAGGTGGCCAGCTGTATGCGGTGCAGAGATTGACATTTTGAACGCAGAGGATTTCCCCTGCTGTATTTAAATAAGATTATATTTGACTGTATGTTTTGTAGGGAATCCGATAGAAGTATTTACTGTTTAAAGCTTGTAGGGGACCCTACAGTCCCATGTACAATACAGTACTACTTCAAAGTCTATGTAAAAGCTTAAAATCTTATTTTCAGTCTAGTTTCCTTACCTCCTCAATTGAGATATACACAGCCATGATCAAATGATAAATTATCTGAACAAAACATATTACTATAAAATGACCTAGTTTTGGGTGCTGGATTATTTGTGTGCTCATTCCCTAAATCTCCAGATCTCTTGTCACCCTATTTAGAGAGTGCCCTGTTAAGCATTGACTGGGACTATGCTACAGTGTGTTGACATTTCTAGAGTTTTGTTTAAAACTCTTGAGACGCCATCCTAAATGACGAGCTACTTACAGGATAAATGCTGTCAAGCACCATTAAGTCATAGAAATGGTGTGAGTGTTTAAATCAATGTGGCCAGGGACCAAATTAAGATACAACCCAAAAGGCCCAGTACACCTGGTGTCTGGGTCTAGATCAGTACCACAAACATGCAAATACAAAAAGAAAACATATTTCTCTATCATCCTCCCACTAAATGTTATGCTTATGGATAAAAGAGAGTATCGATTTAAAGTGACGCCAACGTTTATTTTTTGCACCTACTACATCTAGTCATTGTACTTCTATGGCACCAGCCTGGAGAAGAGGAGTAGAATCGAGTCAGGCGGAGGAGAGGAAGTGCCGGTTAAAAGAGAACGCTTTGCCTCTGGACCTGGGCCAAGTCCCAATGTTCTACTGGCAGGATGAAAGGGCAGACTCCTGAGAGAACGCTAATAGCCCTTTAATTGTATGTTCTTCTACTAAATTAATGAGTAGCATTGATTTGATTAATTCAGACGCGGCTGGATACTAATATCTAATTAAATCCACGTCCTCGTGGTATGGTTCGGTGCGGCTGGCCCCGGTGCATTGTGGGTTGTGAGGCTGTGAGGGACGTTAGTTGCTCGTTTGGGATGTGAATGTGAGACAGGGGTGTTGGGGGTCATGTCCAAGTTGTCTTTCCCTGCCCTAGCAAGGAAGGTGTTCCTTGAGGAGGTAAAGACATTGAAGCCTGGGTCTTTGCTAATTCCACGTGGTCACATGAGAACTACTGTATGTCGGGTCCTCACCTTTGTGTTTGTGTGTGTGACTTACACACACACACTATTTTGTGTTGAGTGCGGTATAATGCTGGATAAAAGAGGACTTATTAAACGACAGAGCTAACAGATGGGAAGTTAGTCATAGACTGGAGATATCACAGGGGTGATATACACCAGTCATTATTATCACTACAAGAGAGAGAAATGTGCTCAAAAATAATTACTTGAAGCTATGGACTAAAATAAAATAATTATTACAGTCTTATGAAATAAATGTTGTATTATGACATTCAAAGACTGCCTTAGTTAAAACACTGAACATGATTATCTTCATTAAAAGATGAGAGGAGAAAGGAAGGATATGACCTAATTAATTGATACTTATACAGCGGTAACTACTAGTTTCCTACCTCCCCGTCTTTCTCTGTTGCTGCATCTCCCCTCTCTCTCACTCTCTGACTGTACATTCCTCTCTCCCTTCCCCCCATTTTCTCTCTTGTTCACTCTCTGACTGTACCTCCCTCCCTCCCGTCTCCTCTCTTTCGCTCCCTCTTACTGTACCTTCCTCCCTCCCTGTACCTTCCTCCCTCCCTCCCTCCCTCCTTTCTCCTCTCTCTCTCTCTCCCTCTGACTGTACCTTCCTCCCTCCCTGTACCTCCCTCCCTCCCTCCCTCCCTCCCTCCCTCCCTCCCTCCCTCCTTTCTCCTCTCTTTCTCTCCCTCTTACTGTATCTTCCTCCCTCCCTGTACCTTCCTCCCTCCCTCCTTTCTCCTCTCTCTCTCTCCCTCTGACTGTACATTCCTCTCTCCCTTCCCCCCTTTTCTCTCTCGTTCACTCTCTGACTGTACCTCCCTCCCTCCCTCCCTTCTCCTCTCTTTCTCTCCCTCTTACTGTACCTTCCTCCCTCCCTGTACCTTCCTCCCTCCCTCCTTTCTCCTCTCTTTCTCTCCCTCTTACTGTACCTTCCTCCCTCACTGTACCTTCCTCCCTCCCTCCTTTCTCCTCTCTTTCTCTCCCTCTTACTGTACCTTCCCTCCCTCCCTGTACCTTCCTCCCTCCCTCCTTTCTCCTCTCTCTCTCCCTCTGACTGTACATTCCTCTCTCCCTTCCCCCCTTTTCTCTCTCGTTCACTCTCTGACTGTCCCTCCCTCCCTTCTCCTCTCTTTCTCTCCCTCTTACTGTACCTTCCTCCCTCCCTGTACCTTCCTCCCTCCCTCCTTTCTCCTCTCTTTCTCTCCCTCTTACTGTACCTTCCTCCCTCCCTGTACCTTCCTCCTCCCTCCTTTCTCCTCTCTCTCTCCCTCTGACTGTACATTCCTCTCTCCCTTCCCCCCCTTTTCTCTCTCGTTCACTCTGACTGTCCCTCCCTCCCTCCTTTCTCCTCTCTTTCTCTCCCTCTTACTGTACCTTCCTCCCTCCCTCCTTTCTCCTCTCTCTCCCTCTGACTGTACATTCCTCTCTCCCTTCCCCCCCTTTTCTCTCTCGTTCACTGACTGTCCCTCCCTCCTTTCTCCTCTCTTTCTCTCCCTCTTACTGTACCTTCCTCCCTCCCTGTACCTTCCTCCCTCCCTCCCTCCCTCCCTCCCTCCTTCCTTTCTCCTCTCTCTCTCTCTCTTACTTTACCTTCCTCCCTCCCTGTACCTCCCTCCCTCCCTCCCTCCTTTCTCCTCTCTCTCTCTCCCTCTTACTGTACTTTCCTCCCTCCCTCCTTTCCCCTCTCTCCCTCACTGTCCTGTCCTCCCCCCCTGTACCTTCCTCCCTCCCTCCTTTCCCCTCTCTCCCTGACTGTACCTTTCTCCTTCCCTGCTGGGATCAGAATGCCTGTCCTCATTTCAACCTCTTCTTGAAACAGGGTTTGATGAAACTTGCCCAAATTTCCAGGGTGGGCCGTACTGGGCACAGTGTGTGTGTGTGTGTGTGTGTGTGTGTGTGCTCAGACTTTATTACCTATCGCTGACATACAGAGGCTTGTCCCTGTCCGTCATTGAGCTCTTTTACATACTGTATGAAGAGAATGTAACTGTATACTTCCTACCACTGCAACACAAAGCATGAGATTATTGTGGTGACTGCCCTGGTTTCTATCAATAAAAGCTGTGTGAAATGGATGAGAATAGTGTCAGGCCTAGTTGATGAAAGAGTTATCAAGACACTGAGGCTCCTATCATTAATATAGACGACTGTTTATGAGCTTCCACAGTGCCCCTTTAAGTTTATTCTTCATTGTTGGTGTAGGCTATGATTCATAACAGCAGAATTCGATTGTACGATTTTGATATTACGGTAAGTTAATTGTGTCCAGATGGATTTTAGGTTAGAAAATGTTTGATTTCTATCGGTTTGATGGACAAGGACATAATTCACATTCATCCGAGCTATAAAAAGCAATGTGATCCATAGTACATTTAGTTTAGTTCTTTGAGTGAGATCCATACTACATTTAGTTTAGTTCTTTGAGTGAGATCCATACTACATTTAGTTTAGTTCTTTGAGTGAGATCCATACTACATTTAGTTTAGTTCTTTGAGTGAGATCCATACTACATTTAGTTTAGTTCTTTGAGTGAGATCCATACTACATTTAGTTTAGTTCTTTGAGTGAGATCCATACTACATTTAGTTGAGTTCTTTGAGTGAGATCCATACTACATTTAGTTGAGTTTTCTGAGTGGATTTCCCTCCTCGGCGCATCATTGTCTTCCTCCCTACATTCTGATCTGCTCTACTGACCAAATAAGGGCATGGCTCGATTCATCATTCATGTTTAATTGGAGTTTGTATTCAAGTTCTGAACTGCTGTGTTTACTTAGTTTAGCTAGCAGCTAGCTCATCGCTGGACATGACGGGACTCGACTCACTGACATAGGCGGAAATGGATGTCATTAAGGAAAACACTTCCAAAAAATGTTAATTGTTCTGCTTCAGCAGTCCGTTAACTAGGTCAACACACACCCACGTACACATACGCTCTGTTCTCTTCAGAACATGTCTAATACATCTGAATAAATGGCTAGCACTATGGCTATGTGATGGCATCAACCTATATTAGTAGTAGCATACTCTCACACAGAGCTTCTCTTTATATTCTAACCCAGTGTGCTCTGTGCTTTGTCGGTTCTTGAGTTGCACCCATAAAAACCCACCCCATAAAATCCCTGGTAGATTGTTATGACTCAGGCTATTGGGAGCTCGGCTTTGTCACAAAATTCATGTATGTAGTGCCCTGGGGACAGGCTCTGATAATGTAGCACCCTGGGGACAATCTCTGATAATGTACCACCCTGGGGAAAATCTCTGATAATGTAGCATCCTGGGGACAATCTCTGATAATGTAGCACCCTGGGGACAGGCTCTGATAATGTAGCACCCTGGGGACAATCTCTGATAATGTAGCACCTTTGGGACAAACTCTGATAATGTAGCACCTTTGGGACAAACTCTGATAATGTAGCACCTTTGGGACAAACTCTGATAATGTAGCACCCTGGGGACAATCTCTGATAATGTAGCACCCTGGGGACAATCTCTGATAATGTAGCATCCTGGGGACAATCTCTGATAATGTAGCACCCTGGGGACAGGCTCTGATAATGTAGCACCCTGGGGACAATCTCTGATAATGTAGCACCTTTGGGACAAACTCTGATACAGTGACCCAGCCAAGGTAAAAGGAGACTTCCAGGGGTCTGATGGCAGCCCATAGAAAATACACTGTATCAAATTACACAGAGAGCTGACACAGACGCAATTGGGTGACCAAGACTTAAAAAGGGGTAAACTGGTTTAGCAGGAATCAAAATGGCTGCCTATTGCAGGAAGGGATGGAGGGTCGGGTTAGAGAATCATCCTGTAATTGCCAGGGCTTTTGTGTTAATGACAATGACATTGGCCCACAATGGCCCCTGTTATGTAGAACAGATCCAACGGTATTGTGTACAGGTTGTGTGAAGGTATGTGTTGGGGTGGCTCTGGCGCCCTAGAACACTTGTGTGACTTACATGCTGTTGTAATTGTTGTGCATACCATGTTGTGCAAACATTTTTTTTTTGACTTGACAGCGATATTTTCCATACAGCAATGGTGAGAGATATTTGTTCCCATGTCTTGTTTACGAGTGTGCCTGGCTGCCATGTCCAAATAGACTGGTGTCTTTTTAGGGGAAGACCTGGTCATAGGACAACCTGGACCAACCTAGATCCAAAATGGCAGATCAGGATACACTAGAACCATTGTGTTCCTTGTCAATTGGCTCCGTGGACCCACAACGTTTCTCTACAGTGCACTGCCCTAGGACTGGCACCCCCTGGCCCTGGTTTTACTGCACTGTACCTGGCACAGGCCAGACATTCCCTGTTTACTGTCTTCTGTTGTTTCGGCTGACACCAGCCACTTGGTTTCAGCTGCTTGGTTCAGTCTAATCGGTTAGGGAGACAGGGTGGCTTTTATTTGGATTTAGCCCTGTTAAGCAGGTGGGTTTCTGTCCCGGCTTCAATAGGAGCAATGTTTTATATACAAACTGCCTGGGTTAGTAAGCCAGAAGGGGCTAGGGTGGTTGTGTTGTTAGTTACAGTGGCCCATACTGTGAGATTATGGTTCCAGCCACAAAAGACACCTATGAAGTTATGTTAGTTTTACTTTTGAATAGTTACTATACATTATTCTCAACACAATACTTGTTGTCTTCTTCTTTGAGTAATGTATTCATTGGCAAGGTAATTGAGAGGGTAGAAATGATCCTGCATGCTTCAGGTGTCTATGCATATGATTCTTCTTGTGCTACTCCTGATTTCTAGGAGATTTACCTCCTTCAGCACACAAAACATATTTATCTTGCAGGAGCACCGTCATGTCTAAAAAAAAAAAAGAAACAGAGAAAACAAAAAGTGTTTTTTCCTCTCGATGCAAATTCAAGTAATACCCGTTGCAGAGTAAATCTTACTAATGCAAATTAGCATTTAATCCGTCGCTTAAGGCATAACTGGAGCACACATCTGGAGGGATAATTTGCAGTTTTACGGTCTAAATGGATGGCTCACTCACATACTTAGAGGCTTGGGCCAGCCAGCCAGCCAGTCTGCACTTAAAACACAGGTAGTAATGCAGCTAGCTAGCTTGCTCCTTCAACCCAGCTTTAGCTAACACAATAACCCAGCTTCAGTAAACAATTTAAAACAACAAGCTAACACTAAGACACAGCTAACAGCTAACACAGCTTCAGCTAACACTATGACACAGCTTCAGCTAATAGCTAACACTATGGCACAGCTTCAGTAAACAACGCCAAACAAAACATCTTGCCCCAACATTGCACTGTATCCCATCTAGATATGGCTGTGACATGTTGTTTATGTGGTGCCCTCTCTGGTAGAGCCAGTCCACTTTTCTCCCCATTATTCAGAGGGGGAAGTCTGACCTATTTATGCTCAATGCATTAGCTAGCAGTGTGCTTCAGCTTAATTTTGTATCAGCCCAGGCAACAGTTGTTATCTTTGGCCATGGGTAGACCAGGATTGCATTCCAAATTGCACCCCTTTCTCTTCAGTGCACTACGTTTGACCAGGGCCCATAGGGCTCTAGTCAAAAATAGCACACTACATATGGAATAGGGTGCCTTTTGAGACGCACCCCAGGGCTAACAGGGCTAAGTGTCTGTCAAGCTACATCCAGGAGTGTTCATTAGGGCCTCTCTGAAAAACTAGCTAAGTAACCTGACTAAAGAGCTTGTAGACTACAAACCTTTCCATGGTAAATGACTGTGAGTCACTTTACTGGCCTTACATTTGCCATTGAAAGCTGATTGTTTTCCCAATATCCATCCACGCAGTCAAATGTACCCTGACTTCCACATACTGTAGTTTCTTTGAACAGAGTAGTCTATTGTCAGTTCATTCTCTAAACCTCTCCTCTGATGTCTTTCCCAGTTTATTGACAAGGAACACGTGCAAAAGCTTCTGCAGCCGGTTTGTTTTTGGAGGAGGAGGATGTTTTCTTGGGTTGTTTTTGACACGTTTGAGATGCCTGGAGCTCTTTCTTCCATTCCAGTGTATGTACTTACACCCTGGCAACATGTGCACAGTAACTCTTCTAGAATCATAAGAACATCTGTTTCAAGAGCATAGACATTCAGGTACTCGGCTGACACCATTCCATCAGGCCTGCGGGACAGCTTGTTTGACAGGTCGTGTGAAAGGTGTTGAGCAGACCTGTTTGAGACCAGCCCAGGGAAGGATCCAAGTCACTCACAATAGAGCCTAGAGGCGTTTCCACAATCATCAAGTAAACCAGGGGACAGAAAGAAAGAGTTTGTGGCCTACATATGGTCTTACAGTTTAACATCCTATATCTACAATGGAATAGGTGGTGCGGTATAATGCATTGCCTTGGTTATTATTCTTGCCAGTAGAGCTTCCCACGCAATGTTAACCTGACACTCCTGGGCCAACGCCCTCCCTCCGATCCTATTCATCACAACCATAACTCCAACACGTCAGTCCCTGCTCACATGACAGATGCACTCCCCTAACCCTTGACCCCTGGGCCCCGAGTTATACTAACAATGCTCTGTTAATAGGGCCCCTTTACCCTTCACGTGCTCATACATAGATTTTACTATGGATATTTTCTACTTCGTATGGATTCTTTTGTCCATATAGACATTTCTTTCAATGACTGTCCGAATGAGAGGAATAAAACATCAGTGTACATTATACCGAGGTGGGGGAGGTTGAACAGCCCAATCAGCACAATGTCCGGGTCATAGGCTCAGTCTGGAAATGTACGTTGTGTTTTGCCATTGCTTGTTATACTTCAGCCCACACAGTACAGTGCAGTACAGTTTCCTACAGTACAGTGCTGCTACTACCAGTCCATGTCTGAGGCAGTCACTAACAGATGCCATGGAGCGGACAAATCTATGTACAGTAAGATTCTGTTTATGTTGCTGGGCTGGTGTCCTCTGTGCTAAGAACAGGGTCACGGACATTCTAGAACCAGATGTTGAAAGCCAATAAAAACGGACAAGTCATACCAGAGCGACTGTCAGTTTGTCCCTGCTGTACAGTACGTGACAAATAGGGGCTCTTTCCATCTCTGTGACGGAAGTTTGCCGACACTTCTTATAAAGTCAGAAGAGCACAGATTCAAATCAAAATAATCTACTGTAATAACGGGTTAAACTACAATATAAGGGGCGCTGTACTGCAGCGCCAGCTGTGCCATCAGAGTCCTGGGTTCGCGCCCAGGCTCTGTCGTAACCGGCCGCGACCGGGAGGTCCGTGGGGCGACGCACAATTGGCCTAGCGTTGCCCGGGTTAGGGAGGGCTTGGTCGGTAGGGGTGTCCTCGTCTCATCGCGCACCAGCGACTCCTGTGGCGGGCTGGGCGCAGTGTACGCTAGCCAAGGTGGCCAGGTGCACGGTGTTTCCTCCGGCGCATTGGTGCGGCTGGCTTCCAGGTTGGATGTGCGCTGTGTTAAAGAAGCAGCGGCTTGGTTGGTTGTGTATCGGAGGACGCATGACTTTCAACCTTCGTCTCTCCCGAGCCCGTACGGGAGTTGTAGCGATGAGACAAGATAGTAGCTACTACAACAATTGGATACCACGAAATTGGGGAGAAAAAGGGGTAAAATTCAACAAAAAAAAAACTACAATATAAGACTCGGAAGGCTACACATTTGAATCTAAGCCATCTGCAATAAAAACGGGTCAAACTGCAACGGGTCAAAGCAAACACTATCAACGAGGGCCGTTGTGTCCTGTTGTCTCCCGGCTGTGCTGTAATGTTTATTAGAATCCCCTTTGTGGTTGTATTAGACATGCTCCAGTGCCGGAGTGGCATTTTCAACATCCGAACAAAGCTTCATCTCATTACATAAAATATGAAAACACACACAACCACAAATGCACACACACACATGGGTGTGCACACACACAATCGCACGCACATTAACACTGAACGCAGGCACACAAAGACACACATACAAACGTGTGCGCACACGCACCTGCACACATACATTCACATACTATGAAAAAAGTCCAAACACTCACAGTGTGAGGGGTGAATTCCCCATGTGATTACACTGGTAAGAGCCAAAACTCAACAAGAGAACATTTCCATACAGCAGAGGATGAAAACCTGTTAATAAGAACTGTGCACCCACAATGCAGTGTGTGCATGCATGAGTGTGTGTGTGTGTCTGTGCGTATGTGTGTGATGGAGGTTGGACCTGGCAGAGCGGTGCATGGGGCATAAAGGTTTTACTTCTTATCTCACCCTTCATATTCTCACCCGGCATATTCTAAAGTTGTTGATTATGGTACTGGACCGATTTGATTTTGAAAAGGTTGAGAGAGGAGGAGAGGAGGAGGTGAAACATTTATTCCTGTCTGCCGGCAAGGCGAGCGGGAGGGCAGAAAGTAGATCAAATGAGAAAACATTACAGCGAGTCACCATGCAGGCACCTAAGGTTATTGTTTTTAATGACAGCCACATCCTGGTGCAGGAGCCAGACAACCGGACGACTAGACCACCTATGCTGCACTGCCTCAATGGGAACTGAGAATTGAGCGGTGGGGTAAGCTTTGTCCCTCATCACAAGACGAAAACAGTATGTGTGTGTGTGTGTGTGTGTGTGTGTGTGTGTGTGTGTGTGTGTGTGTGTGTGTGTGTGTGTGTGTGTGTCTCTACCAACAAGGTGAGCATGTCTGCCGAACACACACAGATAAGCATGAACACAAAAAAATGCTGAGTCAAGTTTACAGAATACCGTCCCGTGCGTTGCCTTTCGTTTCACCTCAGGGTGAGTGTTTAATGGGCCACCCCCTCATAGACACAGAAATGTATAGCCCTAGGAGATCTTTACTTTACATTTTCCTAGAGTATAGACTCCTCAGTACTCTTGACACTCAACAGCTGCTGCAGATGACTGCTGTCTGGGATGCTACAACACACACACACACACACGTAAACCCTCCGTTTCTCTGTTCACAGCATTTCTAACGACGAAAGATCATAGAAATGGATTCTACTCATTAATCAGATCCTCACACATTTACTGAACAATATGTAGCCAATCTTCCATTGTCTTAGTTGAGCCAGTGCCACCCTGAAGCATAGGCCTACATTACATTGGTTTTGGCCACAGGGTGTGCTAGTTCCATCGTTTTCTTTCCCAATTGTGGTAGTCAGTAAACATCTGCAGGGCCGTACTATGCCAGTCATTCCCTCTGTGGTTTACTGTGGTTTGGCTTCCTCTGTGGTCCTCTAGTCTATAGACTCACACGTGTCTGTATTGGCTGTATGACAGACTGTATGATGGGCTGTGGGTTGATGATGTGGCTGCTGATTTGGGGCACTGGTAGCGATACACAAAGTAAGCATGTACAGTATGTCTTGTTTCATGGTACAATGTTCAATTGTGTTATAATTGCAGACCTAGAATATTAAGTCTTCATCGCAAATTTGCCCGAATGAAGGTCATGGTGAGATGATGAGCTTTGAAAAACCAAACTACTATCTTTGGGTTTTGGTAGCCTATATTTCTTGGCCAGTTGCGATTGATTCTTGGTTGAGAATGAGCGGACGCTGTGGTGTGGCGTTGGATTACAAATTACATCCTTATTGGAAAGACGAGAATTCTTTGCCGGAGGTCCGACCTTGAGGCTAGCCCATTAGAAATCAATAGGCCTTTGCGTCTGAATTGGCTAAATGCTTTCCTTATTAAGGACTTCTACCCCATAATCATCATATTACCGCCAATGTCTAGTGGAAATCTGTCTGTGGCAAAGACTAGGCTGTTTGAATCAAGATCAGGTGTGGGCTCCTTAAAAAAGGAGGGAAGTGTACACAGGAGCAATGTGGCACAGAGGGCTAGAGTCACTTACAAGGAGAGTGAATGTATGACTGGGCATTTCTTTTTTGGGACGACACCAATCTATATTTAGCAAAAGGGTAACGATATGGGGCAGATACTGAAGGACAGGGAAATGTGTCAGACATACTCTTTTACTGCACGCTACATTGCTTAGGACTGGGGAGGACATTGATGAAAATAATTATATTTAGTGGGTGTGTTAGGGACATACTCTGATTGGTTGGGTTTTAATGAGTGATTTGCTTTGTCATTCTACTACTTAATACTTAATACTGTGACTTGGCCTTAAAGGACCCTAGTTAACATCGAAACCTGTATAGGATTGTATTATATAGTCCTAAGTCTATAATATGTGTTTTACGTTTCACGAATGTCACATAGACCGTTATTGCAGAGGCCAGCCAAGAAGGTCAAATATACTGCCATGAGCTCAATCAACCATCTACAGAAGTTAATACTATATTCAAATGACTGTCAGTAAGCTGGGACATACACTTACAATACATTTCCTGCTACATGAGTCTGTGCATGCTACTCAAGACCACTGGCTGTTTTGTCCATTGGCTACTATTTTTATCCAATGAAACATATTGTACCTGAATCAAATAACATTGTATGTTCTTAAATTAGAAACATCACTGGCTTAGCTACATTGCTCAGTATTTCTACAGTAATGTAGTTCGTCTCTTGTTGTTACTGTATTTCTACAGTAATGTAGTTCATCTCTTGTGGTTACTGTATTTCTACAGTAATGTAGTTAATTTATTGTGGTTACTGTATTTCTACAGTAATGTAGTTAATCTCTTGTGGTTACTGTATTTCTATAATGCATTTGCAAGAGCTTTCTATCATTTTCACTGATTGCTCACGGTACTGCTATTTTCTAAATATGAATTTTATGATAAATGGAGTGTATTTGCTTTGGCCCCCGATGTTTAAGTGTAGCCATATGTGAAATCAATGTCAATTGGTTTAAGATTTAACTGTAAAGGCTAATTATATATAAAATGAAATCGTTTTTTAAATTAACACATTTGTATTTGTTTTGTTATTTTTTGTTGGGGGGGGGGGGTTACAGGTACATTATCCATTTCAAATGCTATGTTTCTAAAACCTGTGCCTGTAGGCTGACACTCAAACCAAAACAATCAGTACATACAGGAAAAAAACTCTAAATAAGTGGGCCTCCACCCCCAACCTCCCATCCCATTCCCCCAGCCCTACCCAGCTAACATGTCTCCACCCCCAACCTCCCATCCCATTCCCCCAACCCTACCCAGCCAACATGTCTCCCCCCCCAACCTCCCATCCCATTCCCCCAACCCTACCCAACCAACATGTCTCCACCCACAACCTCCCATCCCATTCCCCCAAACCTACCCAGCCAATATGTCTCCACCCCCAACCTCCCATCCCCTCCCATTCCCCCAACCAGCCAACATGCCTCCACCCCCAACCTCCCATCCCATCCCATTCCCCCAACCCCACCCAGCCAACATGCCTCCACCCCCAATCTCCCATCCCATTCCCCCAACCCTACCCAGCCAACATGTCTCCACCCACAACCTCCCATCCCATTGCCCCAACCCCACCCAGCCAACATGCCTCCACCCCCAATCTCCCATCCCATTCCCCCAACCCTACCCAGCCAACATGTCTCCACCCACAACCTCCCATCCCATTCCCCCAATCCTACCCAGCCAATATGTCTCCACCCCCAACCTCCCATCCCCTCCCATTCCCCCACCCAGCCAACATGCCTCCACCCCCAATCTCCCATCCCATTCCCCCAACCCTACCCAGCCAACATGTCTCCACCCCCAACCTCCCATCCCATTCCCCCAACCCTACCCAACCAACATGTCTCCACCCACAACCTCCCATCCCATTCCCCCAACCCTACCCAGCCAATATGTCTCCACCCCCAACCTCCCATCCCCTCCCATTCCCCCACCCAGCCAACATGCCTCCACCCCCAATCTCCCATCCCATTCCCCCAACCCTACCCAGCCAACATGTCTCCACCCCCAACCTCCCATCCCATTCACCCAACCCTACCCAACCAACATGTCTCCACCCACAACCTCCCATCCCATTCCCCCAACCCTACCCAGCCAATATGTCTCCACCCCCAACCTCCCATCCCCTCCCATTCCCCCAACCAGCCAACATGCCTCCACCCCCAACCTCCCATCCCATTCCCCCAACCCCACCCAGCCAACATGCCTCCACCCCCAATCTCCCATCCCATTCCCCCAACCCTACCCAGCCAACATGTCTCCACCCACAACCTCCCATCCCATCCCATTGCCCCAACCCCACCCAGCCAACATGCCTCCACCCCCAATCTCCCATCCCATTCCCCCAACCCTACCCAGACAACATGCCTCCACTCACAACCTCCCATCCCATTCCCCAAATCCTAGCCAGCCAATATGTCTCCACCCCCAACCTCCCATCCCCTCCCATTCCCCCAACCAGCCAACATGCCTCCACCCCCAACCTCCCATCCCATTCCCCCAACCCCACCCAGCCAACATGCCTCCACCCCCAATCTCCCATCCCATTCACCCAACCCCAACCAACATGCCTCCACCCACAACCTCCCATCCCATCCCCCCAGCCAACATGCCTCCACCCCCGACCTCCCATCCCATCCCATTCACCCAACCCCACCCAGCCAACATGCCTCCACCCCATCCTCACAACCCCACCCAGCCAACATGCTTCCATCCCCAACCTCCCATCCCATTCCCCCAACCCCACCCAGCCAACATGCTTCCATCCCCAACCTCCCATCCCATTCCCCCAACCCCACCCAGCCAACATGCCTCTACCCCCAACCTCCCATCTCATTCCCCCAACCCCACCCAGCCAACATGCCTCTACCCTCAACCTCCCATCTCATTCCCCCAACCCCACCCATCCAACAAAACAAAGAAAATGTTAAAAATAGGAAAATAGGTATAAATATATTGTTTATTTGTATGTGTTGGGCTTTAGCTAAGATTATTCTTTACAGAGTCAAGTATTTTGTCCAGGCCTCAATTGTTCCTTTACTTGCACCATTCATTCTCGCTGTCAATAATTCTAATGGTATAACTTCTAACAGTAACTGTATCCACTGGTGAATTGGGAGAGAGTTAGGTGGTTAACATCTTATTTATTTATTTATTTATTCACCTTTATTTAACCAGGTAGGCTAGTTGAGAACAAGTTCTCATTTGCAACTGCGACCTGGCCAAGATAAAGCGTAGCAATTCGACACATACAAAAACACAGAGTTACACATGGAATAAACAAAACATACAGTCAATAATACAGTAGAAAAGAAAACAAAACGTCTATATACAGTGAGTGCAAATGAGGTAAGTTAAGGAAATAAATAGGCCATGGTGGCGAAGTAATTAGAATATAGCAATTAAACACTGGAATGGTAGTTCGGCAGAAGATGAATGTGCAGGTACTGGGGTGCTAAGGAGCAAAATAAATAAGTAAATATCAGTATGGGGATGAGGCAGGTAGATAGATGGGCTGTTTACAGATGGGCTATGTACAGGTGCAGTGATCTGTCAGCTGCTCTGACAGCTGGTGCTTAAAGAGATGTCTCCAGCTTCAGAGATTTTTGCAATTCGTTCCAGTCATGGGCAGTAGAGAACTGGAAGGAAAGACGACCAAAGGAGGAATTGGCTTTGGGGGTGACCAGTGAGATATACCTGCTGGAGCGCGTGCTACGAGTGGGTGCTGCTATGGTGACCAGTGAGCTGAGATAAGGCGGGGCTTTACCTAGCAGAGACATGTAGATAACCTGTAGCCAGTGGGTTTGGCGACAAGTATAAAGCGAGGGCCAACCAACGAGACTGTACAGGTCACAATGGTGGGTAGTGTATGGGGCTTTGGTGACAAATCGGATGGCACTGTGATAGACTGCATCCAGTTTGTTGAGTAGAGTGTTGGAGGCTATTTTATAGATGACATCACCGAAGTCAAGCATCGGTAGGATGGTCAGTTTTACGAGGGTATGTTTGGCAGCATGAGTGAAGGATGCTTTGTTGCGATATAGGAAGCCAATTCTAGATTTAATTTTGGATTGGAGATGCTTAATGTGAGTCTGGAAGGAGAGTTTACAGTCTAACCAGACACCCAGGTATTTGTAGTTGTCCACGTATTCAGAGTAAGTCAGAGCCGTCCAGAGTAGTGATGCTGGACAGGCGAGCAGGTGCGGGCAGTGATCGATTAAATAGCATGCATTTAGTTTTACTTGCCTTTAAGAGCAGTTGGAGGCCACGGAAGGAGAGTTGTATGGCATTGAAGCTCGTCTGGAGGTTAGTTAACACAGTGTCCAAGGAGGGGCCAGAAGTATACAGAATGGTGTCGTCTGCGTAGATGTGGATCAGAGAATCACCAGCAGCAAGAGCAACATCATTGATGTATACAGAAAAGAGAGTCGGCCCGAGAATTGAACCCTGTGGCACACCCATAGAGACAACAGGCCCTCCGATTTGACACACTGAACTCTATCAGAGAAGTAGTTGGTAAACCAGGCGAGGCAATCATTTGAGAAACCAAGGCTGTCGAGTCTGCCAATAAGAATGTTGTGATTGACAGAGTCGAAAGCCTTGGCCAGGTCGATGAATACGGCTGCACAGTAATGTCTCTTATCGATGGCGGTTATGATGTCGTTTAGAACCTTGAGCGTGGCTGAGGTGCACCCATGACCAGCTCTGAAACCAGATTGCATAGCGGAGAAGGTATGGTGGGATTCAAAATGGTCAGTAATCTAAGAGCCAACAGCTTTTTTGAGGCAGTGCTGCCTGCCAGCAGTAATCGTCTCTGATTGAGTGAGAGATTCAAGGATTCATTGTTCAGTAACATAATACTGTAGATGCATAGCAATGAATATTTATATTCATGCAATTCAAAATTAATTTTGTAACTTGCATATCACATTTCGACACAAAAACTTTGGCAACAGACAGTGAACTTTTGGATAGAGAATAATTTCAGCTAACATTTTTCCTATTTCACAACTGAATTCTAATTCCCCCTTCAAACATTTCATTATTTAATTACATATCTGAACTGTACAATACACCTCTCTACTCTCTACTCTTATCACAGTGTGGGGAAGGAAAGCAAGTGGTAGAATGTGAGAAAGGATGAGGGAAACGAAGAGAAAGGATGAGAGAGAAAAATCCCTTGAGGGCAAGAGGACAACCCTAGGTCTCCTATGAATCTTTATATTTAGAAAAAAAGGGTTCTTAAATGGTTCTTCAACTGTCCCCATAGGAGAACCCGAGAACCCGTCGGGTTCGAGGTATAACTCTTTTGGGTTCCATCTAGAACCCTCTCTGTAAAGGGTTCTACATGGAACTCAAAAGGGTTCTACCTAGAACCAAAAAGGGTTCTTCAAAGGGCTCTCCTATGGGAACAACTATAGCACAAAAACCTTAAAGGTCCAATGGCGCCATTTTTATCTCAATATCAAATCATTTATTTTTCTAAGTACCTTACTGTAATTGTTTTCAATTAAAATGGTCAAAAATAAACAACAAAAAAATAACTTCTTAGCGAAGAGCAATTTCTCAAGAATTTTGCTAGGACTGTCTGAGAGTGGGTCTGAGTGGGGAGGGGAAAACTGAAAATTAGCTGTTATTGGCAGAGAGGCTTGGAACTCTCTTTCTTATTGGCAGGCCAAAACTCCATCCCACCAAAAGGCTGAAATTTCAGGTGGTCTTTTCAAACAGCTCTTACACTAAAAGGGCATTGTTATAATTTTCACAGTATTATTTCAACCTAATAGTGTGTAAATATATATAATTCACATTTTTGACTGCACTTGGCCTTTAATATAGCCCCTACATTAGCACAACTAAAACGACACTGTATCATTGGACATCTCATTGGACTTATCCTCCATCCCCTGGACCTATTATTAGATAGAAAATAGGTTTACCAAGGAAATGAATAGTAGTATTCTTGGTAATCTATGCCTTATGTGTACAAAATCAGAACATTCTAATTTCCCCCTGCCGCCATCTGTGCATACAATTGAACAGTCGCTAAGGGGAATAGCACACAGTAACAGGACATTGAACAGTCGCTAAGGGAAATAGGATACAGTAACAGGACATTGAACAGTCGCTAAGGGGAATAGCATGGAGTAACAGGACATTGAACAGTCACCAAGGGGAATAGCACACAGTAACAGGACATTGAACAGTCACTAAGGGGAATAGCACACAGTAACAGGACATTGAACAGTCACTAAGGGGAATAGGATACAGTAACAGGCCATTGAACAGTCGCTAAGGGGAATAGCACACAGTAACAGGACATTGAACAGTTACTATGGGGAATAGCATACATCTCGGAGCATCGTAGCACCATTAGGTGCAAAAACTCGACTTACCCAGTTGCGGCCCACTTTTTGGAAGAAAACCACTCGATTTCGTCTCTGTTATATTGGCATCGAACATGTCACCCTCCCTAGGAGAGTGAGTGACCTCGACAATTTATTGTTAAAACGAGAGGCTGCTTGGATCTTTAATTTAAGACCCTTGCTCCCTTCGGTCTCAACGTAGACTTTGATCTGAAGCCATTCTTGTGATTATTGTGATTTTGCTATAGTAAATGTTTGTAGGCTTATGTAGCCAAATTGTATCTATGATCGTACCCTATCCATTTATGTTTTTTGTATACTATGTTAACATATGACAATTAACCAATGACATCAGGCCACACCCGGCCATGATTACAGTGTGTCGTTTGACACTATATAAATGAGTCATCCTACGTGTTTGTCATTATACCCTGATGAAGACAGCTTGTCTGTTGAAACGTTGGACATACATATTTTTGCATCTGAGCTAATAGAGTGTGTGGCTCTCCTTTATTTTCAAATAGCACACAGTAACAGGACATTGAACAGTCGCTAAGGGGAAAAGCATTCAGTAACAGGACATTGAAATACATAGGATATTATGGGCTGTATACACTGTATATATATAGTAAGGTCCAAAATAGATTTTGTTTAACAAGTAATCGTTGACTTTATACAAACAGGCAGGGGTCGTGACCTGTATAGCCTCAAGGCAGACCCTTTTGAAGTATACAGTAGTAGAAGGTTACATTATGTAGTGTAAGCAACAATGTCTACAGTGCATCCGTCCGTCTTAACCTAACACTGGCTGATGTCCAGTGGCTCGGTAGACTGTGTTGTACGTGTTAAAGCCCCAGCTTTATCTGCGTTCTGTACATTCAACCCACCCTTAGAAACAGAGATTCTACACGGAGTATTCAAAACATTAGGAACACGTTCCTAATATTGAGTTACACCCCCCCCCCCCCTTTTGCCCTCCGGAACAGCCTCAACTCTTCGAGGCATGGACTCTACAAGGTGTCGAAAGCGTTCCACAGGGATGCTGGCCCATGTTGACTCCACTGCTTCCCACAGTTGTGTCAAGTTGGCTGGATGTCCTTTGGGTGGTGGGTCATTCTTGATACACACGGGAAACTGTTGAGTGTGAAAAACCCAGCAGCATAGCACACTCAATCAGGTGCACCTGGCACCTACTACTATACCCCGTTCAAAGGCACTTCAATATTTTGTCTTACCCATTCACCCTCTGAATGGCACACAAACAATCCATGTCTCAATTGTCTCAAGACTTACAAATTCTTAATTAACCTGTATCCTCCCCACTGATTGAAGTGGATTTAACAAGTGACATCAATAAGGGATCATAGCTTTCACCTGGATTGACCTGGTCAATCTGTCTCATGGAAAGAGCTGGTGATCCTAATGTTTTGTACACTCAGTGTATATTGGCTATGAAAGCAAAGTTAATATCTACTGATACCTGGCCTTTTCACCTTGTCCCTATCAGCATGGTTCCAGCAATGATGGTGGATGCATAACCAGGCCAGCTAAGTACTTGTTTTGGTTCTGTTCGGTTCAGTAGTGTTAAAAGCCATAGACAGGGTGTTAGCCCAAATGCTGAGGACAAGGTAACCTGACTGACCTGGAATCAGCGGGAGAGCAAGTCTCACCTCAGGTCTGTTATGACCCTATCACTCCCTAATCAATATTATGGCCTTGTGTGTGATCCCAGTCCCCTATCCTCACATCACCTACACAGGACAGCCCCTTAGGTAACAGACCCAACACAGGTTAATGCAATAGCCATGAGCAGGGGGAACGGCTCAAAACATATGGGAACCTGACTTGGACTGACCTCAGCCTATACATTACACAAGTACTACTACTGCTGTCTGTAACCTCGTTCCACACAGCCCCAATTCAATTCAATGCATAACATTTGGATAAGCAGATACCACACACGGGTATAGAATCAGATTTAATCAGTGCAGAGGGTAAACATGTGTAATGAAAGCCAGACAAAGCAGAACGGGAAGGGAGAGGTATGTTTGTGCTGGTCCACCTGTAGTCACTTACATGCCTCAACAGAACAGAGTGGAGGTATACTCTTCCTCCGTGCTGTTTCACAATGCCAACGCAAACGCATAGACAGATGCTACTGGGCTACGTTCCAGCTGCTGCTATAATTTGGGCCACACAAATAGCTTCTACCTTCATAGACTGTCTGTTACTGTCAGATAGTCAATGGATAAATCATTAGAAATGGCTCCTGAGGTTCCTTCCTTGAGACTGGCTGAATTGAATTCTGGGTAATTGGATTGAATGGGGCCACCTCATTGGCCTACATACGTATTTATATTGTACTTAAGGCGCTTAATGCCAATGACACTGATCTGATGGGACTGACATGAAAGCTTTTCTATCCGTGGGGCTGTTATGAGGTCTTTGGACGAGAGGGAGGGGGGGAAAACAAGCTATACCCAGAATAGGAGAGAAACGACATCGTAGCCGCTTTTGTTAGAAAGCTCCGATGACGTATCAATTTCAATGTGTCATTTTTACTGACGTCGCCAAATGAACACGGCGGTTGGGGCTCGCACTCGAGCGCCCACGGCGTCTTGCGTCCCGTCTGAGAAAGCTCAGGGTGCTGAAACCAAAAGAGGTTCTTCTGCAAATTTCGGAGGAACGTTTCTTTGCTAATACACGCTGCTCGACTCGAGCGAGGAGAGAAAGTATGCTAAGTACTACCAATGTTTATTCACTTGACCGAGGATCTCCACATCGCTACAGTCCTTGGCTGGCACACACACTGCATCGGTACATACCCAGTGTTCATAGCAGTCATAAATGATTTCCTCACTCACTACCTGTGCTACGTCTTCCTTGCAAGTTCAGTCCCGAAAGTTATCAGGCTAAGTAAACGTGATAACGGGGTAAGTAAAAAGTTATCAGGCTAAGTAAACGTGATAACGGGGTAAGTAAAAAGTTATCAGGCTAAGTAAACGTGCTATCAGGGTAAGTAAAAATGTATCAGGCTAAGTAAACGTGATAATGGGGTAAGTAAAAAGTTATCAGGCTAAGTAAACGTGCTATCAGGGTAAGTAAAAAGTTATCAGGCTAAGTAAATGTGATAACAGGGTAAGTAAAAAGTTATCAGGCTAAGTAAACGTTTTAACAGGGTAAGTAAAAATTTATCAGGCTAAGTAAACGTTTTAACAGGGTAAGTAAAAGTTTATCAGGCTAAGTAAACGTTTTAACAGGGTAAGTAAAAATGTATCAGGCTAAGTAAACGTGCTATCAGGGTAAGTAAAAAGTTATCAGGCTAAGTAAACGTTTTAACAGGGTAAGTAAAAATTTATCAGGCTAAGTAAACGTGCTATCAGGGTAAGTAAAAAGTTATCAGGCTAAGTAAACGTTTTAACAGGGTAAGTAAAAATTTATCAGGCTAAGTAAACGTGCTATCAGGGTAAGTAAAAAGTTATCAGGCTAAGTAAACAAGTCCTCTGATGAAATGAAGAAAAAAAATGAAAAATTAGTTATGCTGTTTGCTCAGAGATTGACATACTTTTATCGATGAAGGTTGTAGATTAGGCAGAACATTCAAATGACTATGGGTCTATAATCTGCAATGAAGGGAGTAACAGAGATCTAATGACCCACAGTCTTGAGGGTATGAGCAGTTGACGTCAGGTAAGAGCATGGCACAGACTCTTCACCTTCGAGAGCCCATTCTTCAAGACACCGGCCTACACAGGTTAATTGCATGGCTTAACATATAGCATGAACACATAGCATGCTATCTGCCCAATGGGCAGTCGGTAGGCTTGTCGTTATGCTCAAATGTACATTACATTTCCATGGATGAGGCAGAGAGACGTGAGTCAAGTTAATACGTTTACTGAGAAGATATCATGGCAACAATGGATCAGGGTCTTTGAACTTGACCATTACAAAACAAACTCTTTACAAGATATTGTTTACTACCGTGTTTGTACGATGCCTTTCTGTAAACAGGACGTAAACAGGAAGTCAGATTACGAGCCCTGTATGCCGCCCATCTGGCCATTAACATGCATTGAGCGAGATCCAAAATCCATTTAGCTAAGAGCAAACAGGTTTCGTAATGTGCTACACTCCAAGTTATCCCGAAGCATCCAGTCATTCATACAAGTGCATCATTAACTGATTGATCTTCGGGAAGCCTTTGAAAGAGGCGGCTAGTTGGATTTCCATGATGAGACTATTATTAAAGAGACAGTCATTTACTGTTGAAGTCACCTTGATTTGGTATTAAATACGAGCAATTAACCCTGGACGACATGTAGATTTAACCAGTTAATTACTTATTGGCTTACTGCTGCGTGGCCCTCTTTGATGACTTCTTACTTCCTGGAGAATAACACAAACATTCCATATTGATCCGCTGCGTCTTACTCTTAGTTTGCTTACAGATTACTCAATCAGACAATTATCACTGAGAATGCAAGAGAGAGGGAGGGAGAGAGAGAATTAAGAGAGAAAGTGATGGGAGGGGCCGAAAGAGAGAAAGTGATAGAAGGGGCTGAGAGAGAGAGAAAGTGATAGGATGGGATGAGAGAGAGAGAAAGTGATAGGAGGGGCTGAGAGAGAGAGAGAGAAAGTGATAGGAGGGGCTGAGAGAGAGAGAAAGTGATAGGAGGGGCTGAGAGAGAGAGAGAAAGTGATAGGAGGGGCTGAGAGAGAGAGAGAAAGTGATAGGCGGGACTGAGAGAGAGAGAAAGTGATAGGAGGGGCTGAGAGAGAGAGAAAGTGATAGGAGGGGCTGAGAGAGAGAGAAAGTGATAGGAGGGGCTGAGAGAGAGAGAGAAAGTGATAGGAGGGGCTGAGAGAGAGAGAGAAAGTGATAGGAGGGGCTGAGAGAGAGAGAGAAAGTGATAGGAGGGGCTGAGAGAAAGAGAGAAAGTGATAGGAGGGGCTGAGAGAGAGAGAGAGAAAGTGATAGGAGGGGCTGAGAGAGAGAGAAAGTGATAGGAGGGGCTGAGAGAAAGAGAGAGAAGGAGAATAAGTGTGTGTGAGAGAGAGAGAGAGAGAGAGAGAGAGAGAGAGAGAGGGAGTGTAAGAGAGAGTGAAAGGGAGAGCAAAGCAAAAGTTACCTCTACGACATGTTGACCTTGGGCACATCAACGCTACACTCAAGGAGGACTACACTCCAATTGATTTCTGTACGTGGCCCAGAGTTAGATTGGATTGAATTGTTTTCTACCAGGGACAAAGAAAGGCCCTAAAGGAAGTACTTTTGGTATTGTTTTGGGGTTCTACATTGGTACTAACACTAAACGTTGGCCCAGTATAACAGAGTCTAGTGTAGGGCCCAACATCGTTTGTCCACAGGGGACAGCAAATTCCCTGCCGGTTACTGTTATCAGCACCTCACAACCCTGAGCTGCACACTCCCCTCTCTATCCCCCATGACTGACCGGAGTCTGAGAGTCTAGGGGGTACCATAAACCTGCCTCTCAAACTCTCCCTGACCTGTGGGACCTGTGCCCTGATAGGTATTTTACCTTTATTTAAGAACAAATTCAGTTAAGAACAAATTCTTATTTTCAATGACGGCCTAGGAACAGTGGGTTAACTGCCTTGTTCAGGGGCAGAACGACAGATTTCGTACCTTGTCAGCTCGGGATTTGATTTTGCAACCTTTCGGTTACTAGTCCAACGCTCTAACCACTACGCTACCCTGCCATCCCCAAAATCTGCCCATCCTCTTGACTCGGGTCACACAATACCACCAGTTTCTCTCAAGCAGTGGCAGAGTGCAACATCTCTGTCTCTGCCCATCAACAACTGGACTCAATAACACTTTCTGGACTGGTGAGATGCTGTGCGTGCACAAAGTGAGTTGACATTTGTATATTGTTCTTCACAGTTAGTTGTTACTATGGTTGTACACTGCCTTTGTGTATAGCTGGATTGTAATATGTACAGGTAGAATATACATTGTCATCCTTCCCTTGTTAATAAGCTTGTTGTTATACTTCTGCTATCAGTTGTAGTATTGTATACAGTGAATTAATTACCTCTGTTTCAAAAACCACTACCATTCTACTACCATTCCACTACCATTCCCACTTTTCATTCCCATGTACATTTTTTAAATATTTTTATTGAACCTTTATTTAACTCATCCCCATGTTCATCTTGCTCCGTGTGTTTAAATAAAGTTCCTGTGTATGTTAACTCTTGGGCTGCTTTATTCCCCTCTAACTGGGGGTGGAGTCACAAACCAGGAAAATAAGTAGAGCCGGGTCGCTCTCCTTCAACCACAGATTGATTGACATGGTACTAACCCTAACCCTAATGATTGACATGGTACTAACCCTAATGATTGACATGGTACTAACTCTAACCCTAATGATTGACATGGTACTAACCCTAACCCTAATGATTGACATGGTACTAACCCTAACCCTAATGATTGACATGGTACTAACTCTAACCCTAATGATTGACATGGTACTAACCCTAACCCTAATGATTGACATGGTACTATCCCTAATGATTGACATGGTACTAACTCTAACCCTAATGATTGACATGTTTCTAACTCTAACCCTAATGATTGACATGGTACTAACTCTAACCCTAATGATTGACATGGTACTAACCCTAATGATTGACATGGTACTAACCCTAACCCTAATGATTGACATGGTACTAACCCTAATGATTGACATGGTACTAACACTAACCCTAATGATTGAAATGGCACTAACACCTAACCCTAATGATTGACATGGTACTAACCCTAACCCTAATGATTGACATGGTACTATCCCTAACCCTAATGATTGACATGGTACTAACCCTAATGATTGACATGGTACTAACCCTAACCCTAATAATTGACATGGTACTAACCCTAACCCTAATGATTGACATGGTACTAACCCTAACCCTAATGATTGACATGGTACTAACCCTAACCCTAATGATTGACATGGCACTAACACCTAACCCTAATGATTGACATGGTTTTAACCCTAACCCTAATGATTGACATGGTACTAACCCTAACTCTAATGATTGACATGGTACTAACCCTAATAATTGACATGGTACTAACCCTAATGATTGACATGGAACTAACCCTAACCCTAATGATTGACATGGTACTAACCCTAATGATTGACATGGTACTAACTCTAACCCTAATGATTGACATGGTACTAACCCTAACCCTAATGATTGACATGGTACTAACCCTAACCCTAATGATTGACATGGTACTAACTCTAACCCTAATGATTGACATGGTACAAACCCTAACCCTAATGATTGACATGGTACAAACCCTAACCCTAATGATTGACATGGTACTAACCCTAATGATTGACATGGTACTAACCCTAACCATTGACATGGTACTAACCCTAACCCTAATGATTGACATGGTACTAACCCTAACCCTAATGATTGACATGGTACTAACCCTAACCCTAATGATTGACATGGTACTAACTCTAACCCTAATGATTGACATGGTACAAACCCTAACCCTAATGATTGACATGGTATTAACTCTGCATCTAAATTCACTGCTCTTCTGCTCTAAGTGTGCACCAGTTCACTTCCCCTCATTGCGTTTAGATGCATGGGGAGGAGTGCACAAGTGAACACTTTCCTAGAGAATTGGGATTGGGACTAGTCGTTATTGCCATGGTTGAGGAGGTGATGTTTCAGTACAATCTGTAGCCAAACCAGCATTCCCAACCAATTAAATCAACAGTGACTGTATTGTTACTGATTGATGGCCGACGGCAAGCGTCTCAGACAGACTGATTAATTTATCCTCCGTTTCCTGTTTGCCGTTAATAACAACTGATGGTATCACAATAAAACAAACAGGATTCAAAATGGACCTCTGCACAACATCCTGACTCCGAAGGGAAAACTGGCTTTCAGGAGAGACTAGTATGCATGTTCATGTGAATTACCTTCAGTACATACAGTATACTGGTATTTTGCTGAATTAAAAATAAATTGTCTAAATGGCATTGCCAAAAACCTATAGCATATTTACCCAAAACCAGAACACAGGAAGAGGGATTTATCCATATATTAAGAGTCGAATTGTCTGGCCACCAGAAAATAAAACATCTCTATACAGTCCTGTGTGTATGTTTGACAAACAGAAGGAACTAAGAGAGGAGGAGGAGGAGGAAACAGCTGAAGAAAGATGTGGTGTTTACAAGACGTTGTAGAGTACAGAAGTGGTGGCAGGCACAGGCCCTGTGGCGCTACAACAAGCCAGTCCCTGTGCGTCCAAAATGGCATCCTATTTCCTATATAGTGCACTTTGTAGTGAATAGGGTGCCATTTGGATGCAGCCCCACAGAGGAGGACAAAGGAGAACCGGGGGGCAAGGACTGGCCAGACGAGTGGATTTACTACAGCCAGTGTAGCACATAAGTGTGGCACATAGGGAAATGTGAATCTTACTCCTCAGCCTGAAGTGTCGCCACTTGCGCCACCGAATAGCTAGCCTTGGTAAGGAAGTTTGGGAGGGAGGTGACATGTGCTAGCAAAGCAGAGGTCCTGGGTTCGAGTCTCAGTGTGAGCTGAATGAGGAGGAAGCGGTACTCGCTAAGCAGGCAGCGTGACATCTGTTATACCAGGACATGAGGGGAATTCAAAGCAAAGGTCAGAGGTCATGGAGGTTAGATTTACTGTATGTTTGACATTGTATACAAACCTGGGTTGGGGTCAATTCAGAAAGTAAACCAAATTGGAATTCCAGTATATTTCTTGAATTGAAATGGAATACACCCCAACCCTGAAAAACATTTATATATTCTGGGGGCTTTTGTGTTGGGATAAGATGTGTTAGCAGAGGGGAAAGTGGTTTTGGAAACAACCATGGCAGTTTGATATATAGAGTTCAAAATATATACATCAAAAACCTATTTGAGTTGTAGGATGTCTTTTCTCCTTGTATCCTAACTACCTGGTTCTTGCTGTGCAGAACAGAAAGCATCG
Source organism: Oncorhynchus clarkii lewisi (assembly GCF_045791955.1). NCBI lineage: Eukaryota > Metazoa > Chordata > Actinopteri > Salmoniformes > Salmonidae > Oncorhynchus > Oncorhynchus clarkii. Next base: position 66,097,575 of record NC_092156.1, read on the forward strand.
ACCAAGCAAAGAAGTGGACGGTAGACCCCTAAAAATGGAAGCAAAGCAAGCATAATGTTTTTTCATCATCTGATCGGTCTAGCCAGTTGCTGATTTATTTAGAACGGGTGCAGCAGTGAATCTTTCAGATACACTTCAGAAGATGTCTAACTACATCCAATCAGAGTCCTGGGGCTGTATTCACAAAACGTCTCAGAGTATGAGCGCTAATCTAGGAATAGTTTTGCCTCTTAGATCATAATGAATAATATTATATGGACAGATCAGCCTAGATCAGCACTCTCAGACACTATGAATATGGGCCCTGAATGCACATGTGGCACCTATTTAGTTAAAGGCTATGCGGTATTGATGCTTGTGGGGTAGAATAGCCTAGCTCTGAGTCCGGAGTGACTGTAATGTATGCCTAAGTGACAACCCGTACGACGGTAGTGGTTGCCCAAAGACAACAGATTATATATACCATTTCTGGGCAGTTTATCTAGTAGAAGTAGACTGTGACGCTAATGTGTGTGTAGAGACCGGAGGTGCTAAACGGAAAATATGACTAGCAGCAGTAAAGACTAGCAGCGGTAAACCAGTTCAAAGGAGTGTGTGTGTGTCACCTCCTCTGGGGTTAAACTGTAACCCGAGTGTGTGTGTGTGTTTTGGCCCGGGATCATCCCAGCACAGGGCACTACTTACTCTATAACACCGTGTTTTGACAAGCTTTCTTGTAAAAGTCGCTAAGGACAGGCAGACCCCAAGGGCAAAATACACAGAGAGAGAGAGAGGGGCATATAGTCGAACCTCAAAGGCTGCCAATGTGCTATACCTGGTGTCAAAACAGCCCTATGTAGAATAGAGCACAGGGCCCATATTCAAAAAGCCTCTTAGTAGTGCTGATCTAAGATCAGGTGCCCCCGTCGATATAATCCTAATCATTATGATCTTAAAGGCCAAACTGATCCTAGATCAGTACTAGAGCAGATGGGAGATTTCATATCCCTCGTTGTACTCCCCCCATCTTAGTATTGTATTTCTAGCTCTCAATCAACCAATCATGCTTTATTTTCCATTAACAACCGCGAAAAAGGGTTTCACAAGATGAATCAGAATTGTGAATATATAAATGCCACGGCTACAAGCAGCTTTTCCGCCATGCGTACAAAGCCCTGTCTTTTCAATAGGAAATCCTTTGTTCGCCGTACAAATCCCCACGGTCTCCCATTTAAGCACTCCTGAAAACGAATCTCACTTGAGACTAAACTCCAGCCCGCAAAGTGTAATTAAAGAGGCCAGAAATCCACACTGACTGACTGACTGACTGACTGACTGCAGTAGTGAAGCGCTGTTAGGACTTTTAGGAAGAGATCCATCTCCACCGATCTAGAACCCTAGCCCGTCTCCAGCTCCTGTGAAAATGATACATTATTTTCACTTCCCACTTTAAACAAAGCAAACTCCCACACACACCTTCCAAATAAAGCACTATATATATTCCCCCTCCCTCCATGCCTGAGACCTAGCCGTCTCCCATCATTCCTAAATATTTATGAGTGAACTCGGAGGGATGTCATGTATTTATCCTAATCTTCAGAGTTTTATACACCTCCAACAATGAGACGTACTGTTTGCAGAAGACGGCAGCGAAAAAGAGGGGGATGAATTGACAGTATTTCCTTGGGACGGAAAATAGTGGGAGATATTCCCGGAGGCCCCAAGAATATTTGAGTTGGGCAGCGTTCTATTTGAACTGGGGCGTTTGAGCTGCAAAGCATGGTCGGTGTGATGATTCATTAAAAAGTGTGACGTGATAGGAATTATGATGGGGCTGCTTTGGATCAGCTGGGGAGAGAGACAGAGAGAGGAAAGGGGTCAGATGAGGTGAGAAGAGGGAGCCTGGAGAAGGAGGAAAAAGGGAGAAAGATAGAGAGAGAGAGTGAGAGAGACAGAGAGAGAGAGTGAGAGAGACAGAGAGAGAGAGAGAAAGAGAGACAGAGAGAGAGAGAGACAGAGAGACAGAAGGAGAGAGAGAGTGAGAGAGAGAAAGTGAGAGAGACAGAGAGTGAGAGTGACAGAGAGAGAGAGAGTGAAAGACAGAGAGAGAGAGAGAGTGAGAGACAGAGAGAGAGAGAGAGTGAGAGAGAGAGAGTGAGAGAGAGAGAGAGACAGAGAGTGAGAGACTGAGAGACAGAGACTGAGAGACAGAGAGTGAGAGACAGAGAGTGAGAGACAGAGAGTGAGAGACAGAGAGTGAGAGACAGACAGACGGACGGACACAGAGAGTGAGAGACAGACAGACAGACAGACAGACAGACAGACAGACAGACAGACAGACACAGAGAGAGAGAGAGAGGGGGAGAGGGAGCCTGGGGAGGAGGAGGAGAAGGTGGGGTAGAGGAGAGAAAGGGACAGAGAGGGACAGTTGTACTAGATTACTGTTTCTGGTGCTTACATAACTGTGTGTTCCACTGCTAGGTAGCTAGGCTACTCTCATTTGTAGCAATATTTTATGAGCAGGATTTCAAGCATAGTTTACATACTGGTGCAAGCACCACCACAACACTGTCTGCTGGTAGATGTACTGTAGCTAACTTGACCTTGGTCATGGCCATCTCTCCAGCCCCCAAATGAACCTGTAAATGCCATAGAGAAGTGCTCTCTCTCTCTCTCGCTCTCACCCTCCCTCCCTCTCAACTGTACTGTACCGCCTGCTTGCTGACATCACCAGAAAATGGTGGTCCAAGGTGACATGGGCGCCCGGCTGAAAGGGCACAGCTTCTCGCGCCACTGCAAATATTTTTCCCCTTATTAAATATACATCAGTAGATGGGTCCGGGGCCATGTCTGAGGTAGCTCTCTCTCACCTGAGCCAAGGTTACTGTGATTGATGTTATTTCTAACCTCTTGTCTTGAACGGCCGGCTGGTTTTTAGTTTTAGGGCTTTGCCCTCCCGTCGAACGGTCGTCTGTGTGGAAGGACAGCAGGGAGAGGGGTGTATGTTTTTGATGGGGGGGGGGGGGGGGTGGTAGAGGATAGGGAGTGTGTTCTTAGAAAGCATCCTGATCTTTGAAGCATCTCTGACTGGCTAATTGCACATGGTTCTCTCTCTCTCTCTCTCAAAATATATGTTTACATTGCCAAAGCAAGTGAAATAGATAATACATAAAAGTGAATGAACAGTAAACATTACACTCACAAAAGTTCCATAAGAATAAAGACATTTCAAATGTCATATTATGTCTATATACAGTGTTGTAACATGTCTCTCTCTCTCATGTCAACCAAATGATTGGGGCAGAGAGAGTCTGTGGGGTACAGCCGGGCATGGCATGACTGCCTGGCAGTGCCTGGTTTGGGGTGCTGAACTCACTGTGTGATTGGAACTGGGATCACAGTCAATCCAGAGACATTGATGGTGAATCACTGTATTCCACACTGTTACAGTCCAAATCGACTCTCTGTGCATTTGAATAGTCTCCCTCCCATTACGGTTTCTCTGTCTTCAATGCTTCTTGTTGCACAACCACTCGTGACCTTTCTCTTTGTATTTTTGAATAACACAGTCCAAATTGTGTGTAGAACTGGTTTAAACGAGAAAGCATCTTACAACTTTAATGTGACACAGCTTCTTCTTCTCATGCGACTGACTGACCACATTATTATTGTTCTGATTAGAATCAGACGTTTCACAAGAACATGAATATCATCCACAGGAGGCTGCTGAGGGGAGGACGGCTCATAATAACGTCTGGAACGGAGTGGATGGAATGGTAGCGAACTTATGGTTTTCATGTGTTTAATACCATTCCATTCGAGCCATTACTATGACCCTGTCCTTCCCAATTAAGATGCCACCAGCCACCTGTGATATCATCTGAGTTTGAGGATTTTAAACAACATATAGCACTGCTGGGATTGTGGAAAAAGCATCATCAAATGCATTACGTTCCCTGGATAGTCTATTATTGTCTGTTTGAGGTTTTTCTTTATTATGGTTATGTTTTTCACTGGGACGTGATTGCAACGCGTGCTAGAACAGGTGTGGCATTGTTCGTCCAATGGCCATATGTGCCAGTAATCCGCTGACGTGCACAAATTCGATAAAGGTCATCGGGCAAGGACACATTTAGCTTTAGCAGAACCGGGTACGTGTGTGTGTTGGTGTGTGTGTGTGGTCCTAATGCTCTTGTTCCTTAACATTTTGTAGCACGTCTGTGTAGGATCCTTTTGTACTACTGTGGTGGATCAGAATCTCAAAGTTGACCTTTCAGAAGAAAAAAAAAACCTTGCTTTGTTTTGAGTGTTGCCCTGGGTTAAGCCAGTCAAATGCAATTTCAAATCAGTGTTTCCTCTAGGATTTTTTTTGATCTGTGGTGGCAAAGTTAGCGGATGTGGTCTTCCTGGGGCATGCATCTATATTGTATATATAAAAACATTTGGGCAGTGGCGGCCACGATTTAGGTTCGCCTCTGCTAAATGCATGTAGAGGAAACACAGACTATATCCATTATCCTCAGTTGAACCAGGATCAGAGAGTATTATATTACATTTGAGTATTATAGATGTGGCCTCCCTTATACTGTACTCTACCAGCCTCATATGGCTGATTGGACGTTGTTGGTGTAATAACAGAAGCTGTGCAGCTACACAGGTCAGGTCAGGTCAGGTCAGGTCAGTTGTTAGGCTTGTAGCAAAATGTGATGAGAGGGAAGACGTCGTCATGCACTATTCTCTCCCAACAAACACAGAGTTGTACAACGAACATAACAAAGTTATCATATAGAGGTATCATATAGCTATGCTTGTCATTTATAAAAGACCTGCCCATTTGATGGGAGGCAGGAGAGTTTCATGCATCATCAGGACATATGGTATATGGGTTCAGGCAAGGACGGGTACAGTAGCCAATAGCATTGTAGTCTGTAACTACATTTACTCAAAATGCCCGCAGAAACCTACATCTCAGTTGGTGGTCCAGCTATCTAGCTAGCAAGCAGCTAGCTTAATGTTAGCCTGGTGAGCTAGCTAAAACACCTTTTAAAATGATATATTTTTGCATATTCATACCTGACATTACACCCAGTCAGTTGATGTGTTGTTATTTTTTGAGGGAGTATAATTCAACACAGCTTACCTGTCAACAAACTCTGAGGGATAGTTGTGCCCGGACTAGTCCATTTTAGAAATGAGTTGACTGTGGAGACAAAGTACAAACTCAGAATCATCTTGGAAATACATTGTGAGATTACTACAGATAATGTTTATTCTTCATAGTCCAATGATAAATTGTGCATTCTTGAAAATAAACATAATACATGCAATTTGTTTGCCACTCTGTCTATACTTGAAATAGTCCCCCCCCCCCCCCTATATACATTTTTATTTAACTAGGCAAGTCAGTTAAGAACAAATTCTTATTTTCAATGACGGCCTAGGAACAGTGGGTTAACTGCTCTGTTCAGGGGCAGAATGACCTTTTGACCTTGTCAGCTCAGGAATTCGATCTTGCAGCCTTCCAGTTATTAATCCAACGCTCTAACCTCTAGGCCACCTGCAGCCCCAAGACATAGACATAGTTGTTCCTGAAGTTGGACATGACTTTAAATAGGCTAAAGTTGTGATACCTGCTTAAGCAAAATGTATATTTGGGCGATTTTTTTTAACACAGTAAACAATGCAAAAAAAGCATCAATTTGTGCAGGGATTACATGCATAATACTTAAATGTATGCACTCTGTAGGCCTACTGTTGAACTGCTTGGGATAAAAGCGTCTGCTAAGTGGCATGTATTGAAGTGGAGGTTGGCCTCACATGACACCTTGTTGTGACGGGTGTAAGCAGCTTACAGAGTTTTGCCTGGACCTAGATGAGGGAATACATGTCTGTGGATAGGGCTTCTTGTTGGGCTCCAGAATGCAGCTATTCCATAGCTCAGCATGTCAAAGTATCCAAAACAGCATCCTATTTCCTATGTAGTGCCAAGGGCCCTGGTCAAACGTAGTGCACTACGTAGGGAATAGGGTGACATTTTAGAATTCAGTCGTAGTCAAATACTACATAAAGCCTGACTGGAAAGCTTCAACAGTGCTAGGCAGTCTAGCTTGCGCTCCCAGTCCTATGCAGAATGTGCTGGCCTAGTGCTAACCACCTGGCAGTGGGCCAGCTAACGAGGGCCTTGGCTGGCAAGCAGTCCAGTGCAGTGCCTGCCTGCCTTGTAGTTTCTTGTGGTTGCGGTTTCATACTCTGTGACTTTACTGAGATGCTCAACCCTTACACCATCCTCCTCTGATGTATATACAGTAGGTTAGAGAATTAGGCTACAGACCTACATCCCCACACACAGAATATTTTGAAGCACAGCACTATACTGTAGGAGTATACAAACAGTATATATGTACTGTATATCGTGTACATAGTACAGTACATTAGAAGTAAGCTATATCCCCATTGCATAAGACATCTCTCAACCAGTCTCCTTCGAAAACCTATTCAATCTTTTATTTAGAATTCACTGACTGGTGGTAGGTGATGGATATTGCATGTGACAGCTATGCTAATGTCTATGGTTGCTGGCAACACGTATAGCCGAGCTTCTCCATCTGCATTGCTTGCTCTTTGGGGTTTTAGGCTGGGTATCTGTATAAGCACTTTGTGACATCTGCTGATGTAAAAAGGGCTTTATAAATACATTTGATTGATTGATTGATTGATTGATTGATAGCCTACCTACATTACTGCTTTTTGTGCCCAGCTAACACCCATAGATTTAGAGCGAGGAATACCTTTTCTCTAAATATCCTCATGTTACGATGAAGGTCGTTCTTTGAATACGCTTCTGCAGATTACAATGTTATGCCAAGCTTGACTATGTGTTTTAACCATTAACGTACTAATGCATAATTCAATTCAATTCAATTCAATACACAAAGTGGGCTATGTTAAAGAAAGACTAGGCCTATTAAATAGTAGTGTATCAACAGGGGGGGGGGGGGGGGGGGTCAATGGGCGCGGCCTCCTCCTTAAGGCTTGTTTTTATCATGGGGCTGAGAGAGAAAAAAAATCTGTTTTAAAGCTAATTTCCTACAATCTACACATTTGTATCATGGGGCTGAGAGAAAACTCAAACATAATAACAATGGGGGCCCCATGCCATGACATTTTTTGAATTTTACATTCTCCCTGAATGTGTAGTTTTAATTTGTGGTTGTTAGTTCTCATAATGATGATCTCATAATAGCGCCATAATCTTTTCTACATACTGTATATCTGGTTTAGTTGTTCAAGTTAAATGAATATAGGGGAAACACTGTGTTTGTCTTTGTATCAATGCTGAGTGATTTTCACTTGTATGCGGACATCTGGCTACTGTAGCTATAATGTTTATATTGAACTGCAGGGACTCTCATACTCTCACATTTAACTCATTAAGATACTGAGATTGGTCAAGTTGGCTGTCTGACAAGCAGGAGGAGGAGCAGTCTGGGCCTGAGTTTGGCCGCTCATTGTTTATTGTGCTGTAGAGTAAACACACAGTCTAGATGCAATCTTCAAAGCTCAAGAGGAGGTTAGGGGTCATTGTACAGATGGAATTCATAAGGGAGGCTGGCTGCTGGGTTTACTGTAGTCATGTGACTACGGCATGAAGCAGTGGAACAAATGGGACACGCCGTATAGTATTAAAACATCATTTCTTTAGGGGACTCCCAAGTGGTGCAGCGGTCTAAAGCACTGCATCTCAGTGCTAGAGGTGTCACTACAGACCCTGGTTTGATTCCAGGCTGTATCACAACCAGCTGTAATTGGGAGTCTCATGGGGAGGCACACAATTGGCTCAGCGTTGTCCAGGGTAGGCCGTCATTATAAATAAGAATTTGTTCTTAACTGACTTGCCTAGTTAAATAAAGGTTAAATAAATAATGGTACATAGTTTACTTGCATGCCCTAGATCAACATCTGTTTTTAGCTGCGCTTCTAGAGTCCTACTCTTTACATTTATGCATGCTCAGGTCATGACCTCTCCACACACTTGAGTCTCTACACTTTCTGCCTACATGTTCACAATCGATCTTACTGGCACAATACTACTGTACTCGGTGATGCGACAAAGTTAAAGTGTGAAATAACTGTTGCTGCAAAGTACAATAGAGAGGGAGGAGGGAGAGAGAGAGAGAGAGAGAGAGCTGTTAGCCTGGGTCGAGGTACATGGCTCAGGTCAGGGCTAGGGCCTGATCCTCACAAGATAATCTTGCACTTTAGAGATTTCCTGTTTGTCATAGCTACTCAAAACTGACTGTGTTTTGGTCCATACCCTGGCTTGGCCTGTTGGGGCCGAACAGACAAGGCCTGGTATTGGAGCTGTAGAGAACCATGGTAGGGGGTAGGGCGAACAAAGGGGGGTGGGGGTGGCGTAGGATGGGGGTAGGAGGGAGGGGGGGGGGGGGGTAGGAGGTTAAACGCTAAGGGTGACAAGGGTCACAAGTTCACCTGTGTCACCGAAAGCAGAGGATTTGTTGCCTCAGAGAAACAGGCTTTAGCAGTGCAGCTTTGACGCAGCAGGTTCTGTTTATGTCTATGGGCTACGCCACTAAGCTAGATTAGTGTAAATAGTGTGCCGGGTTACCCCAAAGGTGCTGAAAACATGGCCTTTTCTTCGGTTTGATTAGATTTAACGCCTAACGGGAACTCGTTCGCTTGTTTTCCTTGCTATTGTACAGGTTTTATTTTGAGGGGGGAATACGATCAAAGTCATTGCGTGGTGGTGTTTATTTCATGTTCTGTTCTGTTTTTAAAGCTCATTGTGTATATGACCAGGCTTCTTGTTTGGGGTATCTCACAATTTCCCATGGCCTGGAGATCAATCCTATGCCCAGTAAGTTTATTTCTCAACAAGCAGTCTTGCCAGCTGGTTGCCGACTGTGTAGGCCTATTATTGGGAATTTTCTGGTTGCTTCCAGCACAACGTTCCTGGAAGTTTGCAGCTAAAAACAGAAACAATGAGGTTCATTAACTGATCAGAGAGCTGTACTGGACTTGTGAGGCCTTGATTCTTCGAGTCAATACAGATATTGTCTCAGCTCCAGATCAAAGTGGTTCAGACTTGGGTTGTGTCCCAAACGGCAGGGCCCATAGAGCTTTGGTCAAAAGTAGTGCAATGTAGGGAATTGGGTAATGGTGCAATTTGGGACGCATCCTTGGACTGTTGATCAAGAGGTTTTCTCTGGTCAGATACATAGCTGGCACAACCGGAATCAGTCATTAGTCATTATCGGCCTAGTAGATAATTCCGTTGCAAAACAACAGCAAAGATCTAAGAAGGTCTAGCAAGAACCATTTGAATCTGATGAACCCTATTTGGAAGACGGGGGTTCTTTGTAAGACAAAAGGTTCTACCTAAAAACTTTAACATACCAAGAATGGTTTTTGGAGTGTTCTTTGATGATTCTTTGGGAGTCACAAGAAGGGTTCTACTCTTCTGAATCTGAATCAGCTTTTTTATTGTATTATTTATTTATTTTGAATAGTGCCTGAGCATTAGTGTTTACCTCAGTGTTAACACTTTAACATCAGGAGTTCGAGTGATCTGATCAATTTAAAAAGATATGAGAATTTAAAAATGTTTGTACCTATATGGGAATATTTGTGCATGTATCTGGTATTCCTTTAATCATTTTACATACAGTACTGACATATATCTTTGCCATGATTTATTTCTTTAAAAGTAGTATTTTCTGTGATTCTCTTGAGCAGAGAGTAGGAAAATAGAAGGGAGTATGAGTGAACTAGCAGTGTATTGTATTTATTTGTATTTAAATTGAACCCGTATTGGATGGTACACAGCCAATTGGCCAATATTACCATGTGTTGATTTTTAAGTGTAACATTTCTGTCTTGATTCAGAAGTTAAATTAACTTAACACTCAGTGGTGTAAAATAATCCCAGTGTTGGTGTTAGTAACCAGAGTTGAGTGTGATTGTGTCATTTTTACTATGTGTAAAGTAATACACTCAAAACCACACCCATCATTATCATATTTCCCAGCATTCTGTATTGGAGCTTGATTTTCAGAAATCTTTGTTTCAATATTTGTGTTTTTGCATATACATTGATTGGTTGATTAATCTTATGCTACACAAAGATAAATTACATTCATTTTCCTAAACTAATCTGGATTTATTGCACCCGTTACTGAGATGGTTGTTCCAGTTTAGATGATTTCGGGAGTCTCATTACTCAGTCTTGCCTATCCTGGCAGTCATTCTGAATGCAGGTAGCAGGTGATTAAAAGTTCAAATTGTTGCATATCTGGATTCCAATAGGATTTACACATCACTTTGCAAGCCAGCATAATGTGACTTGCAGGCCTGATGGGGCCTGTAAACTAGGAGTTCCCTAACACCACTGTGTTAGGTTATAACTAGGTTGTATGATATACAGTACCAGTCAGAAGATTGGACACTCTACTCATTCCAGGTATTTTCTTTCTTTTTACTATGTTCTACATTGTAGAATAATAGTGAAGACGTCAAAACTATGAAATAACACATATGAAATCATGTAGTAACCCAAAAAGTGTTAAACAAATCAACAGTGCTGGAAAAGCACTCAATTGTCATACTTAAGTAAAAGTAAAGATAACTTAATAGAAAGCGACTCAAATAAAAGTGAAAGTCACCCAGTAAAATACTACTTGTGTGAAAGTCTAAAAGTATTTGGTTTTAAATATACTCAAGTATCAAAAGTAAATGGAATTGCTAAAATGATCTTAAGTATCAAAAGTAAATGGAAAACTATTCTAATTCCTTATATTATGCAAACCCGACAGCAAATATTCTTGGTTTTTAATTGTTTTTTTTTAGGGGCACACTACAACACTCTGACATTAATTTACAAACAAAGCATTTGTGTTTAGTGAGTCCGCCAGATCAGAGGTAGTAGAGATGACCAGGTATGTGTGTGCAGGAATTGGACCATTTTCCTGTCAAAATATAACAAGTACTTTTGGGTGTCAGGGAAAATGTTTGAGAAAAAAGTACATAAAAAAAATAAAAAAAGTACATTTTATTTAGGAATGTAGTGAAGTAAAAGTAAAAGTTGCCCAAAATATAAATAGTAAAGTAAAGTACAGATACCCCAAAAACCACTTAAGTAGTACTTTAAAGTATTTTTACTATAGTACTTTACACCACTGAAAATCAAAATATATAGTTCATATTTGAGATTCTTCAAAGTAGCCCTTTGCCTTGATGACAGCTTTGCACATTCTCTCAACCAGCTTCATGGAGGTAGTCAGTCACCTCATGTAAAAACGAGGTAGTCACCGGTAACATAGTAGAACCATTTACAGGTGGTTCTATGAAAACCTCTCTGCAAAGGGTTCTACCTGGCACCAAAAAGGGTTCCCATATGGGGACAAACCAAAGAACCCTATATTATTCTACTTAGCACCTTTTTTTTCTACGAGTGTAGTACAGAGACATAGTTTGTGCGCTAGGTTAGACAGCAGCTCATTCAAAACCGTATCACATGACTGAGGCCGATGGGTTTTATTACTACTTCTGCCTCTCTAGACTCTCTGATGTTGACAACCGGGAATTATGGGAGTTTCGAGCCAGAAGTTAATAACAGCCTGTCACTCACATCGCCGTGGAGATTCACGCGAACATTCTTAGATGGTTTCATTATCTCAGGCAATTAGTTACAGTCAGTGCTGCATCTGTAATGGCACCCCATATTATACCATATATAGTGCACTACATTTGACCAAGGCCTATAGGTGTGACAGTGAGTGATGGAGGCTAAATTTAAGTTCCATAATGGATTACTTTGTCCTCAGGCTTAGTTTTAATCACTAGATGTCAAGGTTCTAGCTTAAAGGAGGTCAGCTGAGGTCAGCTCAGACCAGGTCAGCTCTATGTCTCTACTAACCTTTCAGCTGGTATTCTAGGTTATTTAAGGTAAAGGTCAAAGTTCTCGGTCGGGAATGGGATACTGTGTTGTGAAATACTAGTATGGTAGCAGATACCCATAGCCTTGCATTCATTGCGTTAACGCTATGGACACAGAGACATAAAAAGGGTATCCACTACTTCGTCTGACTCTGGGGAAGTAGATAAAGGGCCTCGTTGCCAACATCCTGAACTTTCCCTTTAACTTGCCATAAAACGGGCTATTCTCAGCTATATGTCAGGAGATACACTAGGCGAGGTGCAGTTAGACCTGTGGATCTGGTTCGGCTGTTTTGCTAGCCATGTAGGCTGTTATTTACAATGGTGTTTGTTCTTCACTGGTTGCCCTTTTCTTGCGGCAACAGGTCACAAATCTTGCTGCTGTGATGCACACTGTGGTATTTCACCCAGTAGATATGGGAGTTTATCAAAATTGGATTTGTTTTCGAATTCTTTGTGGGTCTGTGTATTCTCAGGGAAACATATGTCTGGTCATACAATGGTCATACATTTGGCAGGAGGTTAGGAAGTGCAGCTCAGTTTCTACCTCATTGTGTGGACAGTGTGCACATAGCCCGTCTTCTCTTGAGAGCCAGGTCTGCCTTCGGCGGCCTTTCTCAATAGCAAGGCTACACTCACTGAGTCCGTACACAGTTTAAGATTTCCTTCATTTTGGGTCAGTCACAGTGATCAGGTATTCTGCCACTGTCTGTGTACTCTCTGTGTAGGGCCAAATAGCATTCTAGTTTGCTCATTTTTGGGGGGTAAATTCTTTCCAATGTGTCAAGTAATTATCTTTTTGTTTTCTCATGATTTGGTTGGGTCTAATTGTGCTGCTGTCCTGGGGCTCTGTGGGGTGTGTTTGTGAACAGAGCCCCAGGACAAGCTTGCTTAGGGGGCTCTTCTCCAGGTTTATTTATCTGTAGGTGATGGCTTTGTTATGGAAGGTTTGGGAATTGCTTCCTTTTAGGAGGTTGTAGAATTTAACGTCTCTTTTCTGGATTTTGATAATTAGCGGGTATCGGGCCTAACTCTGCTCTGCCTGCATTATTTGGTGTTTTACGTTGTACAAAGAGGATAGTTTTGCAGAATTCTGCATGCCTAGTCAAAAATGTTTCCTCGTCTCCCGGCTCTCTCTCTCTTCAGAGAGAGAGAGAGAGAAGAGAGAAGAGAGAGAGAGAAGAGAGAGAGAGGAGAGAGAGAAGAGAGAAGAGAGAAGAGAGGAGAGAGAGAGAGAGAGAGAGAGAGAGAAAGAGAAAGAGAAAGAGAGAGAGAAGAGAGAGAGAGAAGAGAGAGAGAGAGAGAGAGAGAGAGAGAGAGAGAGAGAGAAGAGAGAGAGAGAAAGAGAGAAGAGAGAAGAGAGAAGAGAGAAGAGAGAAGAGAGAGGAGAGAGAGAGAGAGAGAGAATGAGAATGAGAAGAGAGAGAGAGAGAGAGAGAGAGAGAGAGAGAGAAAGAGAAGAGAGAGAGAGAGAGAGAGAGAAGAGAAGAGAGAAGAGAGAAGAGAAGAGAGAGAGAGAGAGAGAAAGAGAAGAAAGAAAGAGAGAGAGAGAAGAGAGAAGAGAGAAGAGAAGAGAGAGAGAGAGAAGAGAGAGAGAGAGAGAGAGAGAGAGAGAGAGAGAGAGAGAGAGAGAAAGAGAAGAGAGAGAGAGAGAGAGAGAAGAGAGAGAGAGAGGAGAGAAGAGATATAGAGAGAGAGAAGATCTGTTGTTGTTATCAGGAGGGTCAGGGACAGTTTATGCGGTGAGCAGACAGCACAAACACAGATACGATACAATAAGGAATGCAATCACAGCCCAGATACAATCGGACAGTCAATTCATGTTCTGTTGCGCAATAAAAACAAAATTGGGATGAAATACCCAGAATCCCAGATATGCCCCACTTTGTACACTACCAGTCAAAAGTTTTAGAACACCTACTCATTCCAGGGTTTTTATTTATTTTGACTATTTTCTACATTGTAAAATAATAGTGAAGACATCAGAACTATGAAATAACACATATCATGTAGTAACCAAAAAAGTGTTAAACAAATATTCATATTTTAGATTGGAATGTATTTCAGTTAACAGGTGTTCCTTCTTAAATGTTCATTTGTGGAATTTCTTTCCTTCTTAATGCATTTGAGCCAATCAGGTGTGTTGTGACAAGGTAGGGGTGGTGGACAGAAGATAGCCCTACTTGGTAGACAGCTCAATTAAGCAAAGAGAAACGACAGTCCATCAAAGGCCATGATTTGAAGAGGGAGGGGTTGCAGAATTCATTGGACAATACCCAGTAAGCAATACAAAAAAAGGAAAGGGAAAGGGGGATACCTAGTCAGTTGTCCAACTGAATGTAGTCATCTGAAATGTGTCTTCCGCATTTATCCCAACCCCTCTGAATCAGAGAGGTGCGGGGGGCTGCCTTAATCTGTACACAGTCAAAGTATACACATTCAAAGGTGAAAAACTGTAGATATGTTGTCAAAAGTGCAACTCAAGGCTAGAAGCATCAGAACCCATAGAAAGCATCTTTGGCCACAGTTAACCTTTTACCACCCGTGCAACCACAGTGGCCAGTGTACAGTACTGTAACCATAGTATCACTGTAACAGAAGTCAGGCGTAGGGATACACATATCAGATTTCTGCGTGCTCAGGTACTCTCCAAACAGGCCTTATGCTAGGGTCACCTTCACAGAGTCTGAAGTAAAGTAGCTCCCTAACAACAGTCTCTAATTCCACCTCAATAGACCTCTGTGTCTCGTTGGGAGGTGGTGAGTGGGTGTCCTAATGTTTAGGCTGTCTGACTACAAGTTACATAACTCGTTTTATCCGTTCTCTGTCCCTCTCTCTGTTTGTTTTACATAACATTTTTCTAAATTTCGAGGTGTGGATTATATAAATAGTGTACTCTAGACCATAGCGGGTCACTGTACTGTAGCGCTATTGTTTGCACAAGTCAAGGGTACTTCTCTTTCAAGACTGTGGGTTCAGTGAGGCTATGGCTCTTGTCTGACCCCTGTAATACAGTATAGCTAAGTGGAATGACTCAGTGACTATATCGCTATCTATGTACCCAAGGTAAGCCAACACAAACACACACACGCGCCTAGTCACCTTACCCATATACATATCTACTGTACCTCTATCACTCCACTATCCCTGCACATTGTAAATATGGTATTGGAACTGACTCTAAGTAGTTTCTTAATACTTATTATTATTTCTCGTGTTTTTGTTCTACCTTGTTATTTTTAGTGCTATATTGATATTGATTACTGCATTGTTGGGTTTGGAGCTTGAAATAAAGGTATTTCACTGTACTTGTGCACATGACATTAAAACTTGAAACACACACACACACTGCCATGACCCCTATCCTTTATGTGCTCTGTGTGTGTAGTGCAGATGTGAGTGACAGACAGAGAGATAGAAAGAGAGCAGTATAGTACATGCCTGATGAGATCTTTGTCTTCTATCCAACAGGGCCCTTGTGAGGTTATCCAGGTTGTTTACGTGATATGTAATGTTAATGTACTTATCGGGGTCAACGGGTTTGATTCCCTCACATGGGTTCTGCCTTCAGGGTCACAGCGATGACATCTAAAATCACCCACGTAATGCGTTTACACGAGTAACCTTCTGAGACTGCCTCCCGTTACTTTGTCTATGACGGCAGATGCCTTATTTTCTGTTCAGTTTCCACGGTAACCATTCCCGACATCCAACCTAATTTCAGAGTTCATCTGACCCTAAATGCACACTCCTTTCCTGACCTGTGTTCTAGTCTTGGAGGCTTACTGACAGTCTTGAGGTAAAAACAAACCAACTCTTTCTCTCTCTAGCCGGGCAAAATACAGAGGCAACTGACCCACTAAGACAGATTTGTAGTGAATAAATAAAATACATATGAAAAAACCATCTGTATCGACAGACAATTATTGTAGGATATCCAATAGGCTGTTTATCATCCATAGAGATAAACAATCTCCAATAGTATCCTTCTATGAGGCTGCATCCCTGCCTTTCCCCCTAATACCACCACCATTAACTTTAGCTAAATCACCCATCTTCACTAACTTAACTCATGCTGACAAAGCATTCCTTACACAGCTGAGAAAGTGTCCAGATATTTGAAGCATTCTGGGTTTTTTCAGTGTTATCCCAGTGTGACATCCAAATTAGCCTGGCGTCTAGTTTGAGCGCCAACATCTGTCCTGTTGTTGCCCAATAACGCATTCGCCGCACAGTCAGTGAGTGGCTCTTTTCTGGCTTCACACCCACAATCACATCTCCAGGCCTTATCTAGTTTTCCCATTATCATATAGTCCCCTGAGACAAAATAGAGTCTCTAGTGAGATATTGCGGGGGGAAATCAATCCCATAGATATTTTACGGATTCATATGGAGCGAGGCAGGGCGAGAAATTCAGGTTGTTTGCTCAACTTACTCTGACGAGAGATTTGTGCGATGAAATAAACTGCTATTGTATCGCCTGTGTTATTGTTTGAAGATTAAAGGTAGACTACAAACAATGAAAATTCTTTCCCTGGGACTTTTTGTAAAGAAATATAATAAAAAAGGATTGGGGGGGGGCTTTGATCTTCTGGTAGCATTGAAAGTCCCCTTGAGTTAGTCTCCAATGGTACATGTCTAACGTAAAAGAGACTGGGGTCAAGAGTGAAAAGAATAAGAGCTCCTTTTTAGACATGTATCTTGAGGCTAGATATATCACCTGCTTTTGCATGTGTCTGGTGGTGGTAGAACATTGGGCTCTTAAAGGGATAGTTCAGGATTTTGGCAATGAGGCCCTTTATCTACTTCCCCAGAGTCAGATGAACTCGTGGATACTGTTTTTATGTATCTGCTTGCAGTTTAAAGTTGCTAACTAGCTTTAGTGCAGTGACTGGAAGTCTATGGGAACGAGATTCCCTTAAAACACGCCACTTTGATACAGCTACGACCGGAAGTTACCTTTTTGTAGCAGATTAGGAGAATTTATGTAGCAGGTTAGGACAATTAGGTTAAAGTTAGGAAACGGTTTAGGATTAAGGATAGGGAAAATGCTCTCCTAACCTGCTATGAAAACTCTGTTCCTGTCATAGCTGTATTGAAGTGGTGTGTTTGTTTTAGGGAGTTGCCTATTGGAACAGCTAGCATGCTAGCATTCCTGTGGACTGCTAATGCATGGCGAAACCACCTCTAACTTCTTTCATACTGGATGCAGAGACAAAAATGGTATATTTCATCTGACTCTGGGGAAATCCCGAACTAACCCTTTAAAAGTAGTTACATATATTAGGATTAATTCATTATAAACTAAGTAAGTCATATACACTGAGTATACAAAATGTTAAGGACACCAGCTCTTTTCATGACATAAACTGACCAGGTGAATCCAGGTGAAAGCTATGATCCCTTATTGATGTCACTTGTTAAATCCACTTCAATCAGTGTAGATGAAGGGGAGGAGACAGGTTAAAGAAGGATTTTTAAGCTTTGAGAAAATTGAGACATGGATTGTGTATGTGTGCCATTCAGAGAGTGAATGGGTAAGACAAAATATTGAAGTGCCTTTGATTGGGGTATGGTGGTAAGTGCCAGGCACACCTGTTTGTGTCAAACACGGCAACACTGCTGGATTTTTCACGCTCAACAGTTTCCCGTGTGTATCAAGAATGGTCCACCACCCAAAGGACATTCAGCCAAGTTGACACAACTGTGGGAAGCAATGGAGTCCAAATGGGCCAGCATCCCTGTGGAACGGTTTCGACACCTTGTAGAGTCCATACCCCGACCAATTGAAGCTGTTCCGGGGGGCAAATGGGGAAGATGCAACTCAATATTAGGAAGGTGTCCCTAATGTTTGGTATAGTCCATGTAAAAAGAGTTGAACTGAAAAATTGGTAGATATTGACATTGTGATTCTGATTCATCACAGAGTGCTGGTTGAATGTTGCGTTATATACTTATGCTAACTGCTAGGGTTGATGGCATACTTAATGTTCAAAACAACACCAACAACACCCGAATATCATTTCCACAGACCAAAGAAGTGATTCTGTTCATCAACTCGTACTCGGCAAAACATATATAATGGCTGATTATTAGTGTTAGTTTGTTGCTGCAGCCTTATAAAGCACATTTGGGTGTTGGCACGGTTTGGGCCAGGAACAGATGGAAGGATGACACTAATATCTGGCTGTAGTATTAAAAGAGGTTGAGCTCATTGCAATAAACAGACATTACTGGAGAGAGCTGTGGTTACGTTGATCCTGGTGAAAGTACAATAGAGCTCTTCATACAAATGGACAACTGTCTCTGTTTCTCCATAAAGCAGTGCCATGCAAAGTCGGGGTCGCGGGGGAACTGCAGTGGGGTCGCCAAAATGTACAGAAATTCACATTTTTGAGAAAGCTAATTTGAAAAATACAATTTTATTGAGCATATGTTTTTTTTGGTTAAAAATGAAATGACCAATTTTAAGGTTGTGTCATTAGATTTGAGGTATGGTGGGGTCACAAGAAATTATTGGGGAAAAATAAGGTCCCCAGAAATTCTGGCAAAAAAAAATTGGGTCCCAGCTTAAAAACTTTGAACACCACTGCCATAGAGGTTTAACAGTTTAACTGTACAGTAGAAATTTGCTAAAGAAATAAAGACATACCAACTAACAAGTACTAGATGCCAGAATGTTTGTTGGTAGGTTCATGTAAAAACATTCAACAAACATTCCAGAAACAGGTATGCAGAGATAGCCCATAGGGAATAGGGTGCCATTTCATATGCATCCATGTCTGTATGTAGCCTGTCAGTTCTCTATCCTGACTGGGCTGGGTGTTGTCGTCCTTCACTATACTACAGTTCTGTTGGAGCTGTGTGTGTGTGCACAGTCACTGCAGCCAGCCTTGGCCCGCTGTCTGTCTGCTTGTTTCATAAGCAGGAGTCGGGATGACCTACATAACTCCTCCCAGGGAGGGGAAGTCACCTTGTCGGGGACCGGCCGGCAGCGAGGCAGGGGCGGGGGCGTGGGGTGGGGGTGGGTGGATGAGTTTATTGTGACGTGGCAAGGCAACTGGCTTACTGGCCCTGTATTCACCACACATCTCTGCATCGTTTTGCTGATATTACAGAGTTCAGTCAATGCATTTTGGTGTGGGAAAGATGACTGGGTTTAGGGGAAATGAGGTCTGCTTAGCAGGCTGATCATAAATAGAACCACCCACACATACACATACACACCCGTACACACACACACAGGCCCAGTGCCAGACAGATCCACTCACACACACACGCATCTCGATAGAGACTCCTCTAATCGCGCTAAGAAATTGAATGTGTGTGTAGATGGTCAAGGTTGAATTAGATCAGCGCTCCTGATCGTATCTGCTTGCCGCTGTTGGTTTACCCCCTCCAGCAAGCCCTGGCAGGAAGTGTGTGTGTTAGAGCCAGTGTGTGTGTGTCTGCGAGAGAAGATAGCTCGTTTGATGAAGGATGTCGGGAGAATGCTAACCAGACAATCACCTTGTGTGTTATTGATTGAGATGAGCGAGGTAATTAGATGGAAGGAGGGGGGCTGGAGGGAGGTCATTTTTATGTCTTGATACGACATGTCCTGTTTTTGTACCTATCTCCTTGTTTTTGTTGTTTCGGTGGGGGGTAGGGTGTGTGTGTGTTTCAATGCATGTGTGTCTATTTGTGTGCATAGATTATTTTTGTGTAAATCAGCAAAAATGTGTATTATAGACTAAACATATATTTTTTACCATGTACAACATTTACTCCACAGCACTGTAACTTACATTAAACACTTCAAATACCCTTGGAATAATAAGCCATCTTGTCAATAACAACGCTGTGCTCTGTCTGGTTTTTACGTCTCTCGCTACATAGACTGCTTTTGGTTACGGCTGACTCAGTATCTGGAGTAGACATTAATAACTGACATTAATGAATGTCCCGCCCTGAGAAACAAGCCTTCAATATGTTACCCACTGTACACAGTGTATTCACAACTGCTCCAGAGTTTACTCCCGCAATTTAGGCTGATGCCATGTGCATCATTTGAAAGGGTCACTTTCAAACCTTTCTACAGGACATCACTGTGCCGCTGTCGAGTTCCTGCCCCGAAAACTATGTCAGGTTTCACCCAGCGATTTAATCTGATCTCTGCTGATTCAGCGAAACTATTTGGAGCACCCAGGCCTGGTCCGTTTTTAAATGTTTGGGCAAAATATATACTTCTTTCCTTCCCTGCCTCCCTCTCTCTAGAGATGTATTTTATGGTGCGTGTAACTTACAGTATAGATTTGAACTTATCTACCGTAACGGCATAGCCATATCTTCTCAAAGCCTCATTTTCGACCTTGCCTAAGTACAGCAGGCCAATTGACCAATGACACTGGCTACACAGTACAATATTGAGTCGCCACTCAGTATTTCTTGCGTAACCCCAGTACGCTCTGGTTAAGTTGACCTAAGGCATAGGTGAACTCGTCTGGCATATTATTAGAAAATGTCCCCGTAAGCCATAATGACCCCGTAAGCTATAGTGACCCCGTAAGCCATAGTGACCCAGTAAGCCATAGCATGACTCACAACATAGAAAGGGAGAACAACATGATTGAGCAAACTTGTGTGATGTGTCATCACATCAACGCGTACATAAGTGGCCTACAATGCCCTGAGCCCAGTGACTAAGCGATCCACCTATATGTGTGTGTGTGTGTGTGACTAAGTGTTCGACCTATCCGTGTCATCAATAACAAGTTAAGTCCTCGCCCCTGATTACCACCTGGAGAATCATTAACTATGGAGCAAGACTCAGTGACATAACAGGATGTGAACTCTGCAGCCAGGTCAGTCCATAGTGGGACCTGTCCCATTATCAACTTGGCTGATAGTCTATCGACATTGGTTTGACATCTCTCTCCACATGTGGACAACGGCGTAGGTCAGACCTATAGTCTACATATCTTAGAATCCATTATTTAGGAAACAGTTGTTTCAAAGTTGACCTTAGACATCAGCGATAGGTAGTTGAAGGGGAGATATTGTTAGGTTAGCCTAGTGTAACATCTGCTAACAGTTTCTGCCTTTTGACTGTAGTGTATCTGACTTTAATCTGTACTCTGTCATCTGGGCCAAATCAACTCCACAGTCTTGCTGTTATTTTGCACAAATACGCACGCAGGCACGCACACACACACACACACACACACAAACAGACAAAAACACACACACCCCTCCTCACAGCCTCTTGTCTGTCCTTTGTTTTTCTTAGCCTGCTAAAGACGTCTCCTCTGTGTTTCTGTCAGCGTCATTTCCAACTCACTGCAGTAAATCTGACAAGTGCAAAATCCTTTCTCTTTTCTGTCAGTTGGCAGGGATCCGTATGGTTAGCCACATTGTGCGGCTAATGTACTGTTTACGTAGTAAAAATGTGAATGTTTCACAGCATCTCAGAGGCCTCCGTTTCTGATGTCGTTGGATTACAATTACTTTGTCAGCTTTAAAGGCTAAACTGTGTCGTCTCGGTGTGTGCTTTTGTTTCAGCGCGTCGCTGAGACACCCGTCGTCCACAGCCAAAGTGTGTCTGGTTTGCGGGGACGAGGCGTCGGGATGTCACTACGGGGTTGTTACATGCGGCAGCTGCAAGGTCTTCTTCAAGAGAGCCGTAGAAGGTAGGAAAAGTATGATATGCCTTTCCGTTTGGGTCTGGGTTTGGGTGCTTACTAGCGTGCCTCCTGTTGAAGTCTGAGGAACCCTCCCTTCTATGGCCTCAGACTCCATATGGGACACAGTGTAAAATAAAGTCTTAAAGAAAGTGTGAAATGCATTTTAAAGAGCTTCTGTTTATAATCTGCTTTTCTGTCTATAGTAGTACAGTTGATTGGGGACAGAAATATGCCTGGTCAGAAGATGTGAATATGGCCTTTAAAGATAATTGTCGGCCATTTTGGTTGTGTACGAAACACAACCCCTCCATTACCGGGTTTAAACCTCAGTGCTAAGTTAAGTTAGCGCCCTGGCGCTAGGCTAACTCACACCAGTCTCCATATAGTCTTAGAGGAATAACCTCCAGGAGAAAATGCTGAGCTAGCAACAAAGTAGCCCAAACCCAAAACATACTCACCCAGAGAGAGGTGACACCAGACCAGTCAGTCTAAAGAAATACCAATAAAGTTTAAAAGGAAGTCGTAAACTGGTGTTTACGAATGACTCCATTTTTGGAGCTTCTAGATAATTACCTGTCAAATATTTATAGTTTTAAACAGAAATGTATGACTCAGTCAGAAACAAATAAGGTTAAATTGCTCCGCATGTACAGTTTGTGGCCTAAGATGACTGAAAACCTCACAAACTACATACTTCTCCCATAACAGCCCTTTATGCTGTGTTTTAGCTGGGGAAAAAACAAAAACTCATAATGCGCTTTTCATTACTGTGTGTAGCGTGAGGCACTGGGCTAAATCTCACACACATACGTGCATGGACACACACACACACACCACACACACACACACACACACACACACACACACTCCGAGGAGGCAGGCAAGCACCAACAAGGCAGTCGGTAGGTGTTTTTTTCAGCAGTCAACTGAGGAACTACAGTGAACTCCTATTGAATTAGGTCTTCATTTGATGATATTTACAAACAGTCAATATATATATTCCTAAGAAACCGGATTAGGTCTCCTGGGTTATCGGATCAGAAATGATATCATTCTACTCTGAGCGTGCCTGGGAGGGCTGGGAAGAGTTAACATATAACAGCTGAAGATCTGTGTGTTTGTGTGTTTGTGTTTGTGTGTGTGTGTGTGTGCAGCTGTTTGTGCAGAAAGCAGGCAGCAGAGTTGGCCACATGAGGTTGGTTAAGAGTGTTATCACCCAGGCCTATTCAGTCTTATTTTAGGCTCATTCAATTCCAAATGGGATACACAGTTGGAATCTGTAGACTGTTTGCCTCTTGGGAAACTGCTGTGATTTCTGTGGAACAACTGCTGCTTTGTTCACTTGTTCAATTAGCCCCTAAACATGTCCTCGTTCTGTGTGTTAGATAGCCATGTCAAATTGTATTTGTCACATGCGCCGAAAACAACAGGTGTACACTTTACTGTGAAACGCTTACTTACGAGCCCTTTCCTAACAATGCAGAGTTAAAGACAAATGTATAAAACCTGTAAAAGGAAATCAGAATAGAAATGTAAAAGGAAACAATAAAATAACGAGACAATATATAAGGAATACCGGGACCAAGTCAATGTGCAGGGGTACGAGGTAGTTGATGTGAATGGGGGCGTTCTCGGCCCTCTGTTTCCTGCAGTCAATGAACAGCATACTCACGTAAGTGTTCCTTTTGTCCAGGTGGGAAAGGGCAGTATGGAGTGCAATAGAGATTGCGTCATCTGTGGATCTGTCGGGGAAGTATGAGAATTGGAGTGGGTCCAGGGGGTCTGGGATGATGGTGTTGATGTGAGCCATGACCAGCCTTTCAAAGCTGAAGATGTGAGTGCTAGAGGGTGATAGTAATTTAGACAGGTTACCTTGGCCTTCTTGGGCAAAGGGACTATGGGCAAAGGGACTATCTTCTTGAAACATGTAGGTATTACAGACTGAGTCAGGGAGAGGTTGAAAATGTAAGGGAAGACACTTGCCATCTGGTCAGCGCATGCTGTTTAAAGGTCTTACTCACATAGGCTACGGAGAGCATGATCACACAGTCATCCGGAACAACTGGTGCTCTCATGCATGGTTCAGTGTTGCTAGCCTTGAAGCGAACATAGAAGGCATTTCGCTCGTAGGCTTGCGTCACTGGGCAACTCGCGGCTGGGTTTCCCTTTGTAATCTGTGATAGTTTGCAAGACCTGCCACATCTGACGAGCATCAGATGACTTCCGGCGCCGACAGAGATGGCCGCCTCGCTTCGCGTTCCTAGGAAACTATGCAGTTTTTTGTTTTTTTACGTGTTATTTCTTACATTAGTACCCCAGGTCATCTTAGGTTTCATTACATACAGTCGAGAAGAACTACTGAATATAAGATCAGCGTCAACTCACCATCAGTACGACCAAGAATATGTTTTTCGCGACGCGGATCCTGTGTTCTGCCTTACAAACAGGACAACTGTAATGCTCCGGGTGTCGTGGGTGTGGAGTCAAATGCAGGAGACAGAGAGTTCAATGCTGCGCGTCTTTTAATCGCACCAACGCACCACAGGGTGCTCACAAAAAAGTTACGTTCCCACAACACAGGGAATCAAAATGTACAAGGGGAAACAATCCCGACCGGGCACTAACACGTGCCTATACCACAGAGCCGAAGGTTACATAGAAATAATCCCGCACAACAACCAGGCGGGCCGGCTGTCTAATAAAGACAAACTAATTAAACATCCACAGGTGCTACCACTCAACATACAAGGAGGGGGAGGAAAAACAATCAGTGGCAGCTAATAGGCCGGTGACGACGACCGCCGAGCGCCACCTGCCCGGGAAAGGGAAACACCCTTGGTCGGACTCGTGACAGTACCCCCCCCCCCTGACGCGCGGCTCCCGCAGCGCGCCGACACCGGCCTCGAGGTCGCCCCGGAGGACGAGGCGCAGGGCGATCCGGATGGAGGCGATGGAAATCCCTCAACATGGAGGGATCCAAGATGTCCCCCACCGGTACCCAGCACCTCTCCTCCGGACCGTACCCCTCCCAGTCCACGAGGTACTGCAGGCCCCTCACCCGGCGTCTTGAGTCCAGAATGGCCCGGATCGTGTACGCCGGGGACCCCTCGATGTCCAGCGGGGGGGGGGGGGGGACCTCCGGTACCTCACTGTCCTGCAGGGGACCAGCTACCACCGGCCTGAGGAGAGACACATGAAACGAGGGGTTAATACGATAATAGGAAGGGAGTTGTAATCGATAACACACCTCGTTTATCCTCCTCAGGACTTTAAAGGGCCCTACACACTGCGGACCCAGCTTCCGGCAGGGCAAGCGGAGAGGTAGGTTTCGGGTCGAGAGCCAGACCCTGTCTCCCGGTACAAACACGGCGGCCTCACTGCGGTGGCGGTCAGCACTCCTCTTCTGCCGTCCACTCGCTTGTCGTAGAGATTCCTGGACGGCCCTCCAGGTCTCCTTGGAGCGCTGTATCCATTCCTCCACCGCAGGAGCCTCGGTCTGGCTCTGATGCCATGGTGCCAGGACCGGCTGGTACCCCAACACACACTGAAAAGGGGACACGTTAGTAGAGGAGTGGCGTAGTGAGTTCTGAGCCATCTCAGCCCAGGGAATGTATCGTGCCCACTCCCCTGGCCGATCCTGGCAATACGACCGCAGAAACCTACCCACCTCCTGGTTCACTCTCTCCACCTGCCCATTACTCTCGGGGTGATAACCGGAGGTCAGGCTGACAGAGACCCCCAAACGTTCCATGAACGCTCTCCATACCCGGGACGTGAATTGGGGGCCCCGATCAGAAACGATGTCCTCCGGCACCCCGTAGTGCCGGAAGACATGGGTGAATAACGCCTCCGCAGTCTGTAGGGCTGTAGGGATACCGGGCAACGGGAGGAGACGGCAGGACTTAGAGAACCGATCCACAATCACCAGAACCGTGGTGTTCCCCTGAGACGGCGGGAGATCGGTTAGGAAATCTATGGACAGATGTGACCATGGCCGCTGTGGAACAGGGAGGGGTTGTAGCTTCCCTCTAGGAAGGTGCCTAGGAGCCTTACTCTGAGCGCACACTGAACAGGAGGAGACATAACCCTTAACGTCCTTAGCCAACGTAGGCCACCAATACCTCCCCTGAAGGCTCCCCACTGTCCTCGTCACCCCAGGGTGACCCGAGGAGGGTAGGACGTGAGCCCACCGAATCAGTTTGTCCCGAACACCAAGCGGCACGTACCTTCGCCCCGCTGGACACTGAGGAGGCGCGGGTTCAGCCCGTAACGCCCGCTCGATGTCCGAGTCCACCTCCCATACCACTGGGGCTACCAGCTTCGAGGCGGGAAGGATGGGAGTAGGTTCGGTGGACCCATCCTCCGTGTCATAAAGGCGGGACAGTGCGTCAGCCTTCACGTTCTGGGAGCCCGGTCTATAAGACAAAGTAAACCGGAACCGGGTGAAGAACATGGCCCACCTTGCCTGACGTGGGTTAAGTCTCCTAGCTGCCCGAATATACTCCAGATTCTGGTGGTCGGTCCAGATGAGAAAGGGGTGTTTAGCCCCCTCAAGCCAGTGTCTCCACACCTTCAGAGCTCTAACCACCGCTAGCAACTCCCGGTCCCCCACATCATAGTTACGCTCCGCTGGGCTGAGCTTCCTTGAGAAGAAAGCGCAGGGGCGGAGTTTTGGTGGCGTACCCGAGCGCTGTGATAGCACGGCACCCACCCCAGCCTCGGACGCGTCCACCTCCACTATGAATGCTAGAGAGGGGTCCGGATGCGCCAACACGGGCGCATCAGTAAACAGCGCCTTCAATTTGTTGAATGCTCCGTCCGCCTCTGCTGACCACTGCAAACGCACCGGGCCCCCCTTCAGCAGTGAGGTGATGGGAGCCGCTACCTGGCCAAAACCCCGGATAAACCTCCGGTAGTAGTTGGCAAAACCCAGAATCAGCTGCACCTCCTTTACCGTGGTCGGAGTCGGCCAATTACGCACGGCCCTAATGCGGTCACCCTCCATCACTACCCCCGAGGTGGAAATGCGATATCCCAGAAAAGAGACGGCTCGTTTAGAGAACACGCATTTCTCAGCCTTGACGTATAGGTCATGCTCCAGCAGTCTACCAAGCACCTTGCGCACCAGAGACACATGCGCGGTGTGAGTGGCCGAGTAGATCAGAATGTCATCGATATAAACCACCACTCCCTGCCCGCACAGGTCCCTGAGAATCTCGTCTACAAAGGATTGAAAAACGGCTGGAGCATTCTTTAACCCATACGGCATGACGAGGTACTCATAGTGGCCTGATGTAGTACTAAATGCGGTTTTCCACTCGTCTCCCTTCCGAAAACGCACCAAACTATACGCGCTCCTGAGATCCAGTTTTGTGAAGAACTGCGCTCCGTGGAACGATTCCACCGCCGTAGCGATGAGAGGTAGAGGGTAACTATACCCCACTGTGATGGCGTTTAGACCTCTATAATCGATACACGGACGCAAGCCTCCCTCCTTTTTCCTCACAAAAAAGAAACTCGATGAGACGGGTGAAATGGAGGACCGAATGTACCCCTGTCCCAGCGCCTCCGTGACATATGTCTCCATTGCCAACGTCTCCTCCTGGGACAGCGGGTACACGTGACTCTTGGGAAGCGCAGCGTCTACCTGGAGATCTATCGTACAATCCCTTCCCGGTCGATAAGGTGGTAATTTAGTCGCTTTCACTTTACTGAAAGCGATTGCCAAATCGGCATACTCGGGGGGAATGCACACCGTGGAACCCTGGTCTGGACTCTCCACCGACGTGGCACCGATGGAAACTCCCAAACACCTTCCAGAACAATCCTCTGACCACCCCTGGAGAACCCCCTGTCTCCACGAAATTTTAGGATTGTGCCGGGCCAGCCAGGGAGTCCCCAGCACCACTGGAAACGCAGGCGAATCAATAATAAAGAAGCTGATACGCTCCCTATGATTCCCCTGCGTCACCATGTCCAGTGGGACCGTGGTCTCCCTGACCATCCCTGACCCTAATGGCCGGCTATCTAGGGAGTGCACGGGAAAAGGAGAATCTATCGGCACCAGCGGAACCCCTAACTTAAGGGCGAGTCCGCGATCCATAAAGTTCCCAGCTGCGCCTGAATCGACTAGCGCCCTATGCTGGGAAGAGGGAAAAAAGCGAAGGAAAAAAGTTAAGACAAACATGTGGCCAACAGGGGGTTCTGGGTGAGTTTGATGCTGACTCACCTGGGGTGACCGAGAAGCGTTCCGCCTGCCATCTCTACTCCCAGACGGACCCCCCCAGCACCGATCAGACGTGTGTCCTCTGCGACCACAGTTGGTGCAGGGAAGGCCTCCTCCTCCGGTACCCCTCGGCGCAGCCCCTCCCAACTCCATCGGAATGGGAGCGGAGGGGCTGGGTGGTGGAACGCACAGGACCCTCTCTGAACGCCCGCGGGCAGCCAGCAGATTATCCAGTCGAATGGACATGTCAATCAGCTGATCCAGTGACAGAGTGGTGTCCCGACACGCTAACTCCCGGCGGACGTCCTCTCGGAGACTACACCTGTAGTGGTCCATAAGGGCCCTGTCGTTCCACCCAGATCCGGCTGCCAAGGTCCGGAACTCCAGCGCGTAATCCTGAGCGCTCCTCCTCTCCTGCCTGAGGTGAAATAGTCGTTCTCCCGCCGCTCGGCCGTCTAGAGGGTGATCAAACACTGCACGGAAGCGGCGGGAAAACTCTGGGTAGTGCTCCCGCGCTGGGCCATTCCAGACCGCGTTCGCCCATTCCAGGGCACGACCCTTGAGGCAGGAGATGAGGACACTCACCCTCTCTGCTCCTGAGGGAGTGGGTCTGATGGTGGCCAGGTATAGCTCCAGCTGGAGCAGAAACCCCTGGCAACCCGCCGCCGCTCCATCATAAGCCCTCGGTAGCGTCAGACGGAGGGTGCTGGAGTCGGGAGATGGGGAGTCCGGAACCGTGGGTGCCGAAGGTGGAGAGAGGAGCCCACTCCTCTCCCATCTGTCCATTTTCTCCATCACTTGATCCATAGCGGATTCAATCCGATGAAGGACGGTGGTGTGGTGGAGAACCCGTTCCTCCATCGATGGGAGAGGGTTGGCTGCTGCTCCTGCTGACTCCATTCAATTTGATAGGTGCGGGATTCTGTAATGCTCCGGGTGTCGTGGGTGTGGAGTCAAATGCAGGAGACAGAGAGTTCAATGCTGCGCGTCTTTTAATCGCACCAACGCACCACAGGGTGCTCACAAAAAAGTTACGTTCCCACAACACAGGGAATCAAAATGTACAAGGGGAAACAATCCCGACCGGGCACTAACACGTGCCTATACCACAGAGCCGAAGGTTACATAGAAATAATCCCGCACAACAACCAGGCGGGCCGGCTGTCTAATAAAGACAAACTAATTAAACATCCACAGGTGCTACCACTCAACATACAAGGTGGGGGAGGAAAAACAATCAGTGGCAGCTAATAGGCCGGTGACGACGACCGCCGAGCGCCACCTGCCCGGGAAAGGGAAACACCCTTGGTCGGACTCGTGACAACAACGGAGTGGATCCTATGCAGCGACCCCAAAAAACGACTCCGAAAGAGAGGGAAACGAGGCGGTCTTCTGGTCAGACTCCGGAGACGAGCACACCGTGCACCACTCCCTAGCATTCTTCTTGCCAATGTCCAGTCTCTTGACAACAAGGTTGATGAAATCCGAGCAAGGGTAGCATTCCAGAGGGACATCAGAGACTGTAACGTCCTTTGCTTCACTGAAACATGGCTCACTGGAGAGACTCTATCCGAAGCGGTGCAGCCAACGGGTTTCTCCACGCATCGCGCTGACAGAAACAAACATCTTTCTGGTAAGAAGAGGGGCGGGGGCGTATGCCTCATGGCCAACGTGACATGGTGTGATGAAAGAAACATACAGGAACTCAAATCCTTCTGTTCACCTGATTTAGAATTCCTCACAATCAAATGTAGACCGCATTATCTACCAAGAGAATTCTCTTCGATTATAATCACAGCCGTATATATCCCCCCCCCAAGCAGACACATCGATGGCTCTGAACAAACTTTATTTAACTCTCTGCAAACTGGAAACGATTTATCCGGAGGCTGCATTCATTGTAGCTGGGGATTTTAACAAGGCTAATCTGAAAACAAGACTCCCTAAATTTTATCAGCATATCGATTGCGCAACCAGGGGTGGAAAGATCTTGGATCATTGTTACTCTAACTTCCGCGACGCATTTAAGGCCCTGCCCCGCCCCCCTTTCGGAAAAGCTGACCACGACTCCATTTTGTTGATCCCTGCCTACAGACAGAAACTAAAACAAGAGGCTCCCACGCTGAGGTCTGTCCAACGCTGGTCCGACCAAGCTGACTCCACACTCCAAGACTGCTTCCATCACGTGGACTGGGAGATGTTTCGTATTGCGTCAGATAACAACATTGACGAATACGCTGATTCGGTGTGCGAGTTCATTAGAACGTGCGTTGAAGATGTCGTTCCCATAGCAACGATTAAAACATTCCCTAACCAGAAACCGTGGATTGATGGCAGCATTCGTGTGAAACTGAAAGCGCGAACCACTGCTTTTAATCAGGGCAAGGTGTCTGGTAACATGACCGAATACAAACAGTGCAGCTATTCCCTCCGCAAGGCAATCAAACAAGCTAAGCGCCAGTACAGAGACAAAGTAGAATCTCAATTCAACGGCTCAGACACAAGAGGCATGTGGCAGGGTCTACAGTCAATCACGGACTACAGGAAGAAATCCAGCCCAGTCACGGACTAGGATGTCTTGCTCCCAGGCAGACTAAATAACTTTTTTGCCCGCTTTGAGGACAATACAGTGCCACTGACACGGCCTGCAACGAAAACATGCGGTCTCTCCTTCACTGCAGCCGAGGTGAGTAAGACATTTAAACGTGTTAACCCTCGCAAGGCTGCAGGCCCAGACGGCATCCCCAGCCGCGCCCTCAGAGCATGCGCAGACCAGCTGGCCGGTGTGTTTACGGACATATTCAATCAATCCCTATACCAGTCTGCTGTTCCCACATGCTTCAAGAGGGCCACCATTGTTCCTGTTCCCAAGAAAGCTAAGGTAACTGAGCTAAACGACTACCGCCCCGTAGCACTCACATCCGTCATCATGAAGTGCTTTGAGAGACTAGTCAAGGACCATATCACCTCCACCCTACCTGACACCCTAGACCCACTCCAATTTGCTTACCGCCCAAATAGGTCCACAGACGATGCAATCTCAACCACACTGCACACTGCCCTAACCCATCTGGACAAGAGGAATACCTATGTGAGAATGCTGTTCATCGACTACAGCTCGGCATTCAACACCATAGTACCCTCCAAGCTCGTCATCAAGCTCGAGACCCTGGGTCTCGACCCCGCCCTGTGCAACTGGGTACTGGACTTCCTGACGGGCCGCCCCCAGGTGGTGAGGGTAGGCAACAACATCTCCTCCCCGCTGATCCTCAACACTGGGGCCCCACAAGGGTGCGTTCTGAGCCCTCTCCTGTACTCCCTGTTCACCCACGACTGCGTGGCCACGCACGCCTCCAACTCAATCATCAAGTTTGCGGACGACACAACAGTGGTAGGCTTGATTACCAACAACGACGAGACGGCCTACAGGGAGGAGGTGAGGGCCCTCGGAGTGTGGTGTCAGGAAAATAACCTCACACTCAACGTCAACAAAACTAAGGAGATGATTGTGGACTTCAGGAAACAGCAGAGGGAACACCCCCCTATCCACATCGATGGAACAGTAGTGGAGAGGGTAGCAAGTTTTAAGTTCCTCGGCATACACATCACAGACAAACTGAATTGGTCCACTCACACAGACAGCATCGTGAAGAAGGCGCAGCAGCGCCTCTTCAACCTCAGGAGGCTGAAGAAATTCGGCTTGTCACCAAAAGCACTCACAAACTTCTACAGATGCACAATCGAGAGCATCCTGGCGGGCTGTATCACCGCCTGGTATGGCAACTGCACCGCCCTCAACCGTAAGGCTCTCCAGAGGGTAGTGAGGTCTGCACAACGCATCACCGGGGGCAAACTACCTGCCCTCCAGGACACCTACACCACCCGATGTCACAGGAAGGCCATAAAGATCATCAAGGACATCAACCACCCGAGCCACTGCCTGTTCACCCCGCTATCATCCAGAAGGCGAGGTCAGTACAGGTGCATCAAAGCTGGGACCGAGAGACTGAAAAACAGCTTCTATCTCAAGGCCATCAGACTGTTAAACAGCCACCACTAACACTGAGTGGCTGCTGCCAACACACTGACACTGACTCAACTCCAGCCACTTTAATAATGGGAATTGATGGGAAATTATGTAAATATATCACTAGCCACTTTAAACAATGCTACCTTATATAATGTTACTTACCCTACATTATTCATCTAATATGCATACGTATATACTGTACTCTATATCATCGACTGTATCCTTATGTAATACATGTATCACTAGCCACTTTAAACTATGCCACTTTGTTTACATACTCATCTCATTTGTACATACTGTACTCGATACCATCTACTGTATCTTGCCTATGCTGCTCTGTACCATCACTCATTCATATATCCTTATGTACATATTCTTTATCCCCTTACACTGTGTACAAGACAGTAGTTTTGGAATTGTTAGTTAGATTACTTGTTATTACTGCATTGTCGGAACTAGAAGCACAAGCATTTCGCTACACTCGCATTAACATCTGCTAACCATGTGTATGTGACAAATAAAATTTGATTTGATTTGATTTGAGAGGTGTAGTAGGATTCGATCTTAGTCCTGTATTGAACGTTGCCTGTTTAATGGTTCGTCAGAGGGTGTAGCGAGATTTCTTATAAGCATCCGGACAAGTATCCTACTCCTTAAAATTACTTAAGGAGAAGATTGTGTCACATCTAAACTGATACTGTCAGGTATTGTAGGCCATCACTCTATCTCTTAGATGTGGAATAGCCTAGTTACAATCTATAGGAATTGTGGGTAATGTAGTGTATATTATGTTTGAACTGACTACTCTGGGGTCTGTTCTGGTGCAGCTGCTGCCTGGTCAAACTATGTGAACTAGTGGGCTGTCATCAAGGTTGCTTGTACTGTAGTATGTGTGTCCTTTGTGATGTGTGCAGTGAGCCCAGCTAGCGCTTACCTTACATCAGCATAGCTGCTAAGAGGGGGAGGGTGGGGGAGAGAGGATGAGAGGTAGAGGGGGAGGGAAAGAAAGGTAGAGGGGGTGGGAAAGAAAGGGGGAGGGAAAGAGAGGTAGGGTATAGAATGAAAGTAGGAGAAAAAGACAGGGGAATTGCAAAAGAGAGACAGAGGGCAGAGAAACAGACATAGAAGGGAGGGGAGTGAGAGAATGAGGCAGACAGAAAGAATGAGAGAGCGAGCGAGAGGGGGAGACAGACAGACACAGAGAGGAGGGGCTGAGAAAGAAAGTAAGCGAGAGAGAGGGAACAAGAGCGAGAGAAAGAAAACTAAAGTGATGTGTCAGCACCGAGCTCCGGAGAGGTGTAAGTAGGACGTGAGGAGACGTTCTACTTCTCCTCCTCCCTCTTTCTCCTCCTTCCCCTCGTCCTCTCTCCTCCTCTTCCTCAGTGTGAAAAACCTGGCCTAGGTGAGTCTGATAATGAGCTATGAGAGGAGACTGCAGGACAATGTCAATACAACGGGAGAAATAATCCATGTTTCATTTCTGTCAAGGCGCCCCCCAGCTGCCTCACAGGCACGACGGCCTCCTACTGCCTCCGCCCATTAGACCCAGTTACAGACTCAGAGTCTCAGACCCATTTACAACCCACAGCTAGTTAGTATTCTTTACTCATCGTCAGCTCACATTAAAATCCTGTGTACGCTTCCCTTCAATGATAAAGTCGAGGAGTCTATAGGCTGGTCTCAGATCTCTTTGTGTGGCATTAACCATAGGATTAGGCGATACTGTACAAACAGGTCTGGGACCATGCTACGGAGTGTGTGAGTAGTGGAAGGAACTGGAATATAATCTATAATTCAGGTTATAATTTTGGGTTAGACGTAGACTAGGTATGTACTGGGTTTGTGTGAATGGTCGTTTTTGGTGGTTTGGTAAGTGTAGCTTTAAACTGTGGTCGGCTGAACAGTATACCACTCTGATCTCAATGGAAGTTCTCATATACAGTATATACACCTCTTGTTCCAGTAACCGAAATGTTGCTGGATCGAATCCCCGAGCTGACAAGGTCAAAATCTGTCGTTCTGTCGTTCTGCCTGAGCAAGGTCATTAACCCGCTGTTCCCCAGGCACTGATGACGTGGATGTCAATTAAGGCAGCCCCCCACCCGCACCTCTCTTTGAATACATTCAGTTGTACTGACTAGGTATCTCCCTTTCCCTTTCCACTCCATGTTGCCTCCCACCAGACTGAAACCAGATGATGTTTAATTCATTATGGAAATGTTCGCCCACTAACTGTTCCCTTAAAGATCTCTCATTTCAATGAATAAATATTCCATCGTAATTTAGAGAATAACGGTGTATGCATTTTAATACTCGTTCGTTTGTCTTTTTATATACATTTAGTTGATATGACAAATAGCCTTCTCTGTGTAGCTGAGCACAAGGCATCATTTATTGAGCTTAGCAGCTGTTGCTAAATGGAAAGGGTTACGGGGGCTTATGAATAACACCCAGAGGTATTGCTGTAGAATCATTATCTCCTATAAAGTTATAGACAAATTCTCATTCATTTCTGAGCCTTGTTGGTTGTTGTTTCACCTCATACAGTACCTACAAAACTAACTTTTCAGGCTTACTGTAGTCTCTGTTACCTCACGTAGGAATTTGGTTTGTACTTGACTTGAATTGAATTAGCATAGCAGACAATGTATATAAAAGCTGTTTGAAAATTGTGGATACAGTACGTTTCCAAGCCAAGCATCTTCACACATTGAACTAGTCTCTACTACCCCCTCCCCTCCCCTCCACTACCCCTCCCCTCCCTTATCCTTACCCCTCCCCTATCCCTGAAGTCATCCCTGAGACAGTGTGTTGATACAAGACAGCTGGGCTCTGTAAACCACTCCATGTGGACTGCTGCTCTGGGCTGCGTCTCAAACGGCACCCTATTTCCTAAACAGTGCATAGGGCTCTGGTCAGAACTAGTGCACTATAATAAATAGGGTGCCATTTGGGACACATCCCCTTTCTGGTCTGTAAGACTAACTGTTGAGTGCTGCTGGCTTATTATTCACATGTCATCAGTGGTTTGGCATACCGTTCTGTTTAATAATATTCAGTACAGTTCTTTATTCCATGACTTATTATTTTACTGGCTTTTACTTTATTGAACTCAAAGGTCTACTGTGAAACCTTTCAACCGTGTTACAGGCTAGCCGTGTATAGTATTGCAGTATGTGGCACGGGGATGGTTAGCATTACACTGATGTAAAGCTCTCGCTCTCTGGGCATCAGTGGAAAAGTTCATCTGAGGACACGAATGGTACTGTTTATGAGTTGACTGGCAGGCCCATGCTCCAATCAGATGGTTTATATTTTGACTGACAGGTCTGTGCTCCAATCAGATGGTTTATATTTTTACTGATAGGTCTGTGACGCCTCCTCTAGCTGGAC
This sequence comes from Oncorhynchus clarkii lewisi, assembly GCF_045791955.1. NCBI lineage: Eukaryota > Metazoa > Chordata > Actinopteri > Salmoniformes > Salmonidae > Oncorhynchus > Oncorhynchus clarkii. The sequence continues at coordinate 66,132,817 of NC_092156.1, forward strand.
TGGGTGCCTCAGGTTGTCTCATATAACAGCATCTGAAACCCAGCCATTTATTAGACTCAGTCCCTCTCAGACGAATGGCATACATGTTCTTCTATCAGACTTACAATAAACCTACATTGATGTAATGTATATTTATTACAATACAAAATCATGCTATATGCATTTTCACATTTTATAGAGATGTGATGTCCTTTGACTACTCTGATATATTTGATATGAATTAGTCATGCTATATGCAGAATAACTGGTTAATACCCATCATAACAATAAGCATGGTGTTCCAAAATGGCATATTTCTTCAAGTTGTGCCATACAATGAACACCACTTGTCCCTTTAACATAAGGTGTATCAAAGCAGGCATTATAGCAATCTAATCCATACTAACAACGTTACATAAACTAACAGGAAGTCATTAAGACCACCTCTTAGGTTGTGTTTGACCCACTTCGTTAAGGTTACCATAATCCCGGTAAACCCAGAACTAAAATCGTGCCTAATTACTGTAGGTCAGATGCTCGTAACATTTATATTTACCTAGTCTGGCCACGAGAAATTCAAGTTACCAAGTGAAAGCAGTTTTTGATCAGACACCTGTATTAGAGCCTATAGACACCTATATAATCCATGACGACAGTGCCCTCCCCTTGATCCCATTAATGACTGTCAACGTAATTAGTGAACAAGGCTAGACAGTGACTGACTGAGGGTGCAGAATTTCCTTAAGCCTCTAGTAATTATGCTAGATAATTAAAAGTAATTGTGTCATTAATGGAAGACGAACCCTTTCACACCACAGTTGTATTAATTAAATGTTGCAGACAACAACAGCTGTGGATGATGCATTGATAAAACACTAGGCCTGAATACTATATTTTTTTTTGCAGATTATAGTAATTGGTTTAGCAACATGAGTAAGTAGGCCAAGTACCAGGGTTACCCAAGGTTCATTCAACTATTGTCTATGCTCTGAACGCTAGTCACCTTAGTAGAAGTCCTGGTTTATTGGGTTTATAGGCCTTTAAACAGTGCTATGTGGATGTAGGCCTATGGCTGGCCTTCAACTTGTCCAGCTCCAGACCCAAATAAGCCTACAGTATCAGCGGTTGCCAGTTACTATTAATTGGTTCATTCTAGTATTGTGCAGCTTAGATGAATGGTAGGCAGTAGTCTTAGTAGCAGTCCTAGTCCATTGTATAATAGACCTATGCGGAAGTATCGTAACCATGAGTGCCAGTTAATATCTAGCCAACAGACCGACCGGTCCCTCCGTGTTTCCTCTGTGTCCTTAACTCAACCTGACCTGAGATGACCCATGTAGATGGTGTGTGGAGCCACTCATGCCCTCGTTGCCCCGTGGCACTAAAGGCCTCGATCACCACCCATCTACTTCCTCTTCCAGGCTGATACCTTTGTTCTTTGACATCAATGCAAAGAGGGTTCTGAGCACTGGGTTGCTGGGTAGGATACACCTTAAGTGTTTAACCAAATAACACCGCCAGGCCAATCAGATGGGCTTTATCAATGTTATCACTGGCTCATTGGTTTGTGGTTGATATGTGCAGGGGCAGTGTTGATACAGTTGTGGTGTGGGGGGTGTGTGTGTGTACTGTTGATGTGTGTATGGGTGTTGTGACTGCACTTTGCAGAACGTTTTTGAAGAAAATATAGTTTGTGTGTTTTGACTGATAGGTATCTGAAATTACATGTGTGACTACCTACTACACCAAGCCAGATTAAATTGCGTAGGTCTATATTATGCTAAATATGCAAGTGTGCCAATTATCCTACACCTACAGTATGCATGTCATTACATAGACTGTTGAATTATCGCATCACAAATAGTAGAATTCCTATAGAGGGACTAAGCACTGTGGTTGTCGTGGTAAAGCGGGAAGTTCAACCTGTAGGGGCGGATGTGGTTGCCATGGTTACTGGGTTAACCTTTAGGATCGGCAGTGAGTCAGGTGACTTTATAAAAACAGCAAATCATGCGTACACTGCTGTGACAGACAGGGCAGTTGGGAAATCCAAGAGGGTTGTATATGTGTAACTATTAGCCCCAGAAACAGGTAATGAAGCACTTTCTGATTTGTTTAATTTGGAAGAGAAGTCACGTTTGTTTTGGCCCGCTGCCGGAAATGTTTATTTTCTAAACCACTCTATAAAAGAACGCTGCTCCTTCCTTCCGAATAGAAATCAATTATATTGTCTTTGATGTTCATGTTTTTAAATGTAAATTGTAAAGTATTTTGTCTGTAATGTCTTTTTAGCTATGTGTTGGATCCCAGTAAGGCTAGCTGTCACCACTGGCGTTGACTAATGGGGATCCTAATAAATCAAATGGAGGTCCAAGAGAACATCGGCCACTAGATGTGTGTGTGAGAGGGAAGGATGGAGAGGTAGGTTAAAGAATGGGGACTATACCTTCATGGGTATAGACTATACCTTCATGTTGAAATAAAGCCTCATTAGAATGTCCCGGTGAGAGAATAATGACCATGGAGACATGTAAGGCTGTGAGCCTGGGGTAAAATAACAGACGTTTGAGATAATAGGGGAGAGTAGATGGGAAATCCAGATCAACTTGGTTGGTGGGTGCCTATTCCCTCTCTTTGAATACAAAATGTATAGGAGTGTGTGTGTTTGAATGACTTCAAGGTGTACCATGAATGTAATAGGAACGTGTTGAGAACTTCTGTTGAAAAATACCACTCTGACAGACGTCGTCATTGAAAACAAATTAGAGCTTTTCATTCGGAGCCTGTGTCAAATTCTCCAGCGTTTTTTTTTTATTTAATTTTTTTATCTGGTGAAAGCCATTTAGGAGCCGACTGCCTTAATCCAACAACAACAGTTGTTACACAGCTGTATGCAGCCAAGGTGGCCTATGTCAAATGTGTTGGCCTATGTCAAATGTGTTGGTCTATGTCAAAAGACATTGCCTGGCTAGAATAGACATACCACTGGCAGGATCTCCGTTGTCGTCGTGTGTGCGTGTGACGCTCGGTAAACACTAAATATAGCCTAGCCTAATGACACAAGTGTCTTAGACAACGCCTCTTCACTCAATGCGGGACAGATACCGAAACACGAGCCACGGTCTCAAGTTCAGACTATTTAAATAGGAACTGCTTAAAGGCTGCAGTACTGTATGGCCTCAACCTGAATCTGTGGAGGACATGAGCCTCTCAGACTCTTCTTTCAAGGATGTTCTCAGTATCTGGCAACCTGGGCCAAAAAAAAGAAAGAAAAGCTGTTCAAAAGGGTCTCCCATAGGGAGACATCGTATTCCCCACATAGTAATATCCCCATAGCGGTTTTATGCTCCAGTTGACAGGCAGGGTCCGCTCACAGGCCAGTTGCCAGATGTTGATGTCACAAACGCAGCAAAAAGGAGACATCAATGGAGTCCGTTCAGGAACTCCCTCGGTTGCCATGTAATGTAATGGAGTTCCCTCTCCTGGAGCTGGTTGAGCACTTACGGTAGTAATGTAGCCGTAGCCCTTTTACGATGATTGCAGGAGATTTTATATTGTATTAAAGTATAGTATTATAGGAAGGAAACTATGTACAAAATGTGTTTTTGGTATCATTATAATAAGTATAATGTTGATTTGATCTGTTCCTTGGTATATGAAAACATTATGATGTAATAATGGTCCACCATGTCCATCAGTGCACATTCACATTCTAGGAATGCTTCTATGGAGTACAAATAGGAGGCAATGGTTTCTTGGATTAAATCAAATCAATTTGTATTTGTCACATGCGCCGAATACAACAGACCTTACAGTGAAATGCTTACTTACAAGCCCTTAAACCAACAATGCAGTTTTTTTTGAAATACCTAAAAAAAAGTAAGAGATAAGAATAACAAATAAAGAGCAGCAGTAAATAAACAATAGCGGGGCTACATACAGGGGGTACCGGTACAGAGTCAATGTGCGGGGGCACCGGTATAGAGGTAATGTGTACATGTAGGTAGAGTTACTAAAGTGACTATGCATAGATAACAGAGTAGCAGCAGCGTAGGGGGTACTCTTGATGGTGCAGCTGTAAAACCTTTTGAGGATCTGAGGACCCATGCCAAATCTTTTCAGTCTCCTGAGGGGAATAGGTTTTGTCGTGCTCTCTTCACAACTTTCTTGGTGTGCTTGGACTATGTTAGTGATGTGGATACCAAGGAACTTGAAGCTCTCAACCTGCTCCACTACAGCCCCGTCAATGAGAATGGGGGCGTGCTCGGTCCTCCTTTTCCTGTAGTCCACAATCATCTCCTTTGTCTTGATCACATTGAGGGAGAGGTTGTCCTTGCACCACACGGTCAGGTCCATGACCTCTTCCCTATAGGCTGTCTCATCATTGTCGGTGATCAGGCCTACCACTGTTGTCATCAACAAACTTGGTGTTGGAGTCACGCCTGGCATGGCAGTGATGAGTGGACAGGGAGTACAGGAGGGGACTGAGCACGCAACCGAGGGGCCCTGTGTTGAGGATCAGTGTGGCGGATGTGTTGGTACCTACCCTTACCACCTGGGGGCGGCCCGTCAGCAAGTCCAGGATCCATTTGCAGAGGGAGGTGTTTAGTCACAGGGTCTTTAGCTTAGTGATGAGCTTTGAGGGCACTATGGTGTTGAACGCTGAGCTGTAGTCAATGAATAGCATTCTCACATAGGTGTTCCTTTTGTCCAGGTGTGAAAGGGAAGTGTGGAGTGGAATAGATTACATCATCTGTGGATTTGTTGGTGCGGTATGCAAATTGGAGTGGGTCTAGGGTTTCTGGGACAATGTTGATGTGAGCCATGACCAGCCTTTCAAAGCATTTCATGGCTACAGACGTGAGTGCTATGGGTCGGTAGTCATTTAGGCAGGTTACCTTAGTCTCTTTGCTCAAGAACACTAAGATTGAAAATGCCAGTGAAGACACTTGCCAGTTGGTCAGCGCATGCTCGGAGTACATGTCCTGGTAATCCATCTGGCCCTGCAGCCTTGTGAATGTTGACCTGTTGAAAAGTCTTACTCACATTGGCTACTGAGAGCATGATCAAAGTCTTTCGGTACAGCTAGTGCCCTCATGCATGTTTCAGTGTTACTTGCCTCGAAGCGAGCATAGAAGTTATTTAGCTCGTCTGATAGGCTCATGTCACTGGGCAGCTCTCAGCGGTGCTTCCCTTTGTAGTCTGTAATAGTTTGCAAGCCCTGCCACATCCGACAAGTGTCGGAGCCGGTGTAGTACGACTCGATCTTAGTCCTGTATTGACGATTTGCCTGTTTGATGGTTTGTCAGATGGCATAGCAGGATTTCTTATAAGCTTCAGAGTTAGAATCCCACTTCTTGAAAATGGCAGCTCTACCCTTTAGCTCTGTGCGAATGTTGCATGTAATCCATGGCTTTTGATTGAGGTATGTACATACAGGCACTGTGGGGATGACGTCCTTGATGCACTTATTGATGAAGCCAGTGACTGAATTGGTGTACTCGATGCCATCAGAAGAATCCCGGAATATATTCCAGTCTGTGCTAGCAAAACAGTCCTGTAGATTAGCATCTGCTTCATCGGACCACTTTTTTTATAGACCGAATCACTGGTGCTTCCTGCTTTAATTTTTGCTTGTAAGCAGGAATCAGGAAGATAGAATTATGTTCAGATTTGCCAAATGGAGGGCGAGGGAGAGCTTTGTACACTTCTGTGTAGAGTAAAGGTGGTCTAGAATTTTTTTCCCCCCTCTGGTTGCACATTTATCATGCTGATAGAAATGAAGTAAAACTGATTTAAGTTTCCCTGCATTAAAGTCCCAGGCCACTAGGAGCTCCGCCTCCGGATGAACGTTTTCCTGTTTGCTTATGGCGGTGTACAGCTCATAGAGTGCGGTTTTAGTCCCAGCATCGGTCTGTGGTGGTATGTAGACAGCTACAACAAATACAGATGAAAACGCTGTAGGTACATAATGTGGTCTACAGGTTACCATGATGCTCTACCTCAGACAAGACTTCCTTAGATATCGTGCATCAGCTGTTTACATATATGCATAGGCTCCCGCCCTGTGTCTTAGCAGAGGCTGCTGTTCTATCCTGCTGATAGTGTATAACCCGTCAGCTGTATGTTCTTAATGTCGTCATTCAGCCACGACTCGGTGAAACATAAGATATTACAGTTAATATCAACGGGACGTTGGTAGGATATACATGCTTTCAGTTCGTCCCATTTATTTTCCAGCGATTGAACATTAGCTAGCAGGACAGAAGGCAAAGGCAGATTAGCCACTCCTTGCCTGATCTTAACAAGGCACCCTGATCTTTTTCCGCGAAATCTCCGTTTCCTTCTCCAGCGAAAGCTGGGGATCTGGGCTTGGTCGGGTGTCTGTAGTATCTCCCTCCTGTCTGACTCAATGAAGAAAAACTTGTTGTCTAATCTGAGGTGAGTAATCGCAGTTCTGATGTCCAAAAGATCGTAGCAGAAACATTATGTACAAAACAAGTTATGAAAAAACAAACAAAATAGCATGGTTGGTTAAGAGACGATAAGACGGCAGCCTTCCCCTCCGGCGCCATCTTCATATTTATTATAGTTGAGGACTAGGTGATGAATCTAGAAATGTGGAAATCTGTTAGAGTAAGTTGAGTTTCTAAGTATGTGAACGAATAGATTCTCTGTAGAGCCGATGAGGATAAACAATATTTTTCCGGTTCATATAAAGTGTACGGGGCTAAATCCCTGGAAAAGTGTTTCATCACTTATCAGCAAACACCTTTTGTAAATGTTGAGAAACATAAAATCCACACTCATCCACCAATACATACAGGAACAAACTAAATACTGTACATGTACACACAATTTGGAGTGTGTAACTTCCTGACAATTATTAACAGGATTCATGGGAATGAGCTGGACACTGGATAGAAGGGCTCCAAGACAAGTTTTCCTTTTTTCAGAGTCTGAACCATCCAGTGAGGGGGCGGGAAGAGGGCAGGAGGTGGGGTGGGGTTAGCGTTGTGCGTTTCCTGTGTCGCAGTTTACTGTTTTTTAGAGCAAGAAAAATGGTCTTATGTAAGAGTCATGTGATATAGACAGAAATAGTGGAGGACTGGAGGGAGCTAGACCTAGCTACAGCTGCTGCCTCTCCTCTCCTCACTTTCCCCTGGCAGAGATCAGACTACACACACACACTGTGCAGCTTCACACACATACGGTATGGTCACACATACTGTACATTGACAAACAGTTATGCATGCATGCACACAGAAGGCCAATGCAGCAATATGTTTGCATGCCAACACTCCCACACACATGCTCAGAAACAAGCATGTATGCATGCATGCACGTACGGTAGGCACTCACACAAAAACACACATACATGTACCAGTGGAGGCTGCTGAGGGGAGGACGGCTCATAATAATGGCTGAACTGGAGCAAATGGAATGGCATCAAACACCTGGAAACAATGTGTTTGATACCATTCCACTGATTCCGCTCCAGCCATTACCACGAGCCCGTCCTCCCCAATTAAGGTCCCACCAACCTCCTGTGGCACGTACGCAGACCCCCACTTTCATAGACACTCAGACTTTGTCAACATCAGATGAAATGTAATGAACTAAAGTCACTGTATCCTGTATTCTGGCTGTACTCGGTGCATCTCGCTTGGCCACTTCCTGTGGCTGTGACATACCATAGTGAAGGTTTTCGGGCCATAGCTCGGGTCAGTGTGTGTGTGTGTGTGTGTGTGTGTGTGTGTATATATATATATATATATATATATATATATATATATATGACAGTCGCAGTGTTTGTATGTATTGCTTCCGTGGTGCGGCGCAGGCGCGCTGAGCTGGCCGTCCCTGGCCTGGGGAACGAATGTGTGTGTGGGGGCGCGTGTGGCACTGAGGCTGGCGGACGTGTAGAGAGGAAAAGAAGAGGGGTGAATTGAGGAGAGGAAGAGGAGACGTACAGTGCTGGTCCAGTGGAGCGGAAGCTGGCTCTCTGAAACAGGAGATCATTTGGTTTAGCTGTGGGCTAGGCAGGGAGGAAGAGGGGGATTCTCTGCCTGTTAGCGTCACTGTCAGAGACTGGAGCAGCCCAGGCACAAGTCAGAGAGAGACACACAAACGGGCTGCGCGCAGGCATACACACACACACACACACAACCAATGCCTCAGCCAACCACACTCGTGTTTAGATATAGTACCCATGTACCATACAGAGACACCATTAGTAACCATTTATAGTTCTAGTGGAATAATCCCATTTGATGTTATGTGCAGTCAATTCTAAAGCCTACGTTTCTATGATGTAGTATTCATATCACGAGACCATACTGGCCAGTTGAGGAAATCCTCAGTATATGTACTGTATATGTCTGTGTGCAAGAATGGCTTAAGGTATCAAGATTTCTTGGTATTTTAGGTTGTTACAGTATATTATGGAAACACTCCAATGCATTTGAGTACAGATGTATGATCTTAATTTGAGCCAGTTTTCTACAGCAGGAAAATAATCTTGCCAACAGGATTTCAACGATTATGTTGATTATAATTAATGGACATTTTTGTTGGAGTTGATAAAATGTTCATTAGGGAAAATCAAATCTGAAGTGTCAGTCTAAATAACTTCAGAAGCATTTTTAAACATTAAGTACACAACGTTTTCCTGCAATAGGGTGATCAAATTAAGATCCTACATCTGTAAGTTATCCTATTGTCCTCCATATGTTTCAGCTTCCTGCAGTCTTGTTTCTCAGCGTTTGGCTCACTATTAAACTTCCTGTCTTCCTGTCTGTGTGTGTGTGTGTGTGTGTGTGTGTGTGTGTGTGTGTTTGTGTGTTAAGGCCAGCACAACTACCTGTGTGCCGGAAGAAATGACTGTATCATCGATAAGATCCGGAGGAAAAACTGTCCGGCCTGTCGAGTACGGAAGTGTCTCCAAGCCGGGATGAATCTCGGAGGTACGGAATCATAAATGCCAGATATCTTAAATCTGAACCGATGCATCTGAAATAACACCCTATTCCAAGGAAATGGGAGCTTTCTAGGACTAACAGCTATTATTGCTGAGCGGCCAATCAGATTCCTAGTCTGATCATAGGCGGGTTCAATGGCAGGAACCTGAGAAATATGTCGGTGCCCCGACTAGTCGTAGAACCGTAAAAACAACAAAGTTGAGGGTTATTGTGTGGAGTCAAATTGGTGCTACTTTGAGACTTTCTGTATCATTACAGAACCCACAGCCAAGTACAGTTTGCAGGCCAATATTAACGTGTGATACAGAGTTTGGATACTCCCAGGGAACCAAAATAGACTTGCTTATACAGCAAAAAAAGGTTTTCCGTTTTACCGCTATTGCAATATACAGAACAAATGTTTTCCTTACTGTACTTTGTCAAAGGTGGACAGTCTCCAAATCCTGATTCACTTCCTAACATACTTTCCCTCAAAGTTACAATGTCCCTGGAGAGAGGCAGAAAACACTTCTGTTAGGATATCTTGAGCACTACTACATCTGACAAACAGAAGTGACGATAGAATATTTTATTTGAATTTTTGATTTAACCTTTAACTAGGCAAGTTAGTTAAGAACAAATTCTTATTTTACAATGACAGCCTACCCCAGCCACACCCTCCCCTAGCCACACCCTCCCCTAACGATGCTGTAACAATTGTGCACTGCCTTGTGGAATGGTCAACATGACACTTAGCTTCCAAAAGTCCAACAATTGCCAAACAAAGTTGAGCTCAAATTCAGCTTGAATATTTGTAGCTACTTCAGTACGTACACTTTACATGCTCTCTGTCAACAGAACATATTTTGAAACCCCAATGCAGAAACATCATGGTAAGTTCTACTTTAAGTTGGAGGGTCATTCTCTCTTCCTCCCTACAGCGCGGAAGTCTAAGAAGCTAGGCAAGCTGAAGGGTGTGAACGAAGACTCAACCCCCACCAAGGAGGGGGGGCAGATGTGCCCTGGATCTGGAGGGGGGTACTTGTCCTCAGGAGAGAAGGAGCTGAGCACCAGCCCCACTAACGCCCTGGTGCCCCACGGCCCTGGAGGTGGGCTGGTGACCCCCTACCTGCCCCCCTCCATCTGCAGCGTGTTGGAGCTGATTGAGCCAGAGGTGGTGTTTGCGGGCTACGACAACACCCAGCCTGACACCACCGACCACCTGCTGTCCAGCCTCAACCAGCTGGCTGGGAAACAGATGATCCGCGTGGTCAAGTGGGCCAAAGTACTTCCAGGTTAGAGTGAGATACAGTATCATCCTTTTTTTCCCTAATATTTTTGATGGCTTTGTTGAAGGAGGCCAAACTACTTCCAGGTTAGACAGAAATGGGGGTTCTGGATGGGATTGGGCGGAATGGATGTAAGGAAGAGTGGCTTCCTTTCCTATACAGTAATATCTTTGATGGGGACATCTGAAACAGATAAATGTCTAGAGTCAACTTATTTCGATCCTATTCCGTTCTAAATGCTTGGGGGCAGAGACATGGGTAAATCTCGAGTGGGCGTATTGGCTGTTCGTGATTTCTTCTATCATGTATTTTATACTCCAGGGATATTTTGACATGGTGTGGTATTAACATTTGCGCCTTCTGAATATATTCGGCAGTAATTTTCCCGATCTCGTTAGGAAATTATTCCGCCATGCTTTAATGAGATTAGCGATAGCATCCTATTTAAAGCCAAAATGTAATCAAGATTTGGAAACAGAGCTAATTTACATTCATCAGCCTTTTAGAAAATAATGTAAATCGAACTCGTTTACACAAAATGTTACTTTAATATACCATTTGTTTTTTTAAAGAGGTAAGTTCCTAAAAACTGTCAGTTGGTGAAATATTCAAAAGATGCCTTACAGTCAGTCACCTCTTTGATACTGTTTAATTCGCTGTATTGCAAATACTTGATACCTCTTCCAGGGTGTCTGCTTGCAGTATCTGGACGTATAAATAGAAAGACAGACACAGTAGGTGGAAACCAGCCCCTCTCTCTCCCCTGTCCCTCTCTCTCTCTGAGTCTCTCTCTGACTTTGAAAGTTCCACAGCATTCAGTTTACATTTGGACTTAGCTCTGCTAATAGAAGCACAGAAGCTCAACTCCAGAAGACTCGCACTAATAAGGCAGACTGCTTTGCGCTACATGGCTGCTGTAGACTATAAACAAGCCTTGTACTGGACAGTCCAGTGCCACAGTACACAGGAAGCCTAGTATATGCTGTGTGCAGCATCCTGTACTGTAGTCACTAAACTATTGACTTGTTGAGTGTCTTCAGTCTTCAAGCACTTTGATGGGCGACCCAAAAGTTAATCTTTTAATAAGCATCTTAGACCCAGCTATAGATTCTTCCAGGGAGCACCATTGATGTACAGTAAGCCAGTTATTTGAATCAAGAGCTTTGAGTCCTTAAAAAAAAAAAAAGCCACAGGCGTAGCCAGCAATACAACCCACACACTAATTCAACAATGAATTGATACCGTGACACATCGCGGGCTTGGCAGCGGTTGCATGGCTGACGACTGACATGCAAAGCCTGGAATAGTACCTAAGCTCTGATCAGTCACTTTCAGTTGCAGCATCCGCATCCTCGCTGGGACTCTGCATTATAGAATGAGGAAGAGTTCATATGTAATGCTCTGTATAAAGTCGGAGTGAGAGATTGGCTACTTTCCCATTAGTCTATTTAAGGGCCCACATAGACAACAAGGCCAATAATTAGAAGCCTTGGGGGATTTTGTGTAAAACAAAACAACACCGGGTGAATACTCTGCAGTGGTTTGTTCATGTCTGAACAAATATTGGTGCTGCTAGGCACCTTGCCATATGCGTACACACACACATATGAGACAGAGAGAGAGGAAAGACTGGGTGAATGTCTCATGGGTTGTTGTACCTGTGTCTCTCTAGGTATGTCACTGGTCCTGCATTCACTACTGTACTCAATTTAAGACTCACTACCTCTCACCGTTTCCCTTCCCATCAGTCCCCTCGATTCAATTCAATAGCCTTCATTAACAGTGGATGTCAGGGACTTTCATTGCCAAATCAAACATGCAGGAACATATCACATCAATAATGGTCCTCTCTCTCTCCCAGGTTTCCGGGGCCTGCCCATAGAGGACCAAATCACCCTGATCCAGTACTCTTGGATGTGTCTGTCCTCCTTCAGTCTCAGCTGGAGGTCCTACAAACACACCAACGGACAGATGCTCTACTTCGCCCCCGACCTTGTCTTCAACGAGTAAGTCTGTCTACCACCGACCTAGTCGTCTCGCTCACCACACTTTACAGATATGCAGTATTCAGAAAAAAAAGTTAGTTCCGAACAAAGCCAAACGGCAAGTCCATAGTTCCTCCTACTTCTCTGAGCGACGACGGGCTTGAAAAAAACTGCTCAGTATCTTGTGACTGAAAGTCGGATAACTCTGCTCCCTAAAGCAAAGGCTTTTGTACCGAAACGGCTCCTCGATCCCCAGAGCACAGTTGATCAGAGCGGAGAGTCAATGGGGCGTGTGATCCGCTCTAATATATTTGAACAGGAGGAGGAAACGTATATGGGGCAGCTGCGTATTGGAGCTGTGGTGCATGACTGGTGCATTGAAGTGGAGGGTAATGGTATGGGACCTGGACAGGTCCAGTGCAGAGGGAGAATACTGGCCCCTACAGGTGGATGGGGAACGTGCATCACACCCAGATGGAGTGGAATTGATAGTTGTCTTATTTGATTTTGTAAAAGTAGGACTTCAATCCAATGTTTTCTGGGACACACACACACAAAAAGACAGACAATAGTGAAGTTATTGCAGAGACCAAGTATGTTTGGATACAATGTCATTACATGTTAAGTAAAATGAGAAAGTTACATTCTATCATTTAACTAATTCCATCCATGATCATAAATTTACCTACAGTAGATGTCTTCCTAAGCATGTGCTGCTGATACATATTCTAAGACCTTCTGAAACGCCTGTGTGTGACGCAGTTACAGTGGAACTGCCTGTCTGAGTGACAGATGGTCCAGGTATTCTGGGTGACAATCCCCATGAGGAGTATCCTACACCAACTTGATTTACTGCATGGCCTGGATGTCGGCTGGAATGTCCACAGTGCTCTGTCACGAAAACCTGCATGTCACCCTAGTGTCCCCACTATCCCCAGTGTGTCAGTGACTGACCATGGAATCAGGCCAAGGTCCCCAGTTAGGAGGAAGGCAAAAGCATGTCCCTGTAGAGATAGAGACATGTAGCAAAACCAACCCGTCTGTCGGCCTATAGGAGTAGAGAAACCAACCCGTCTGTCGGCCTATAGGAGTAGAGAAACCAACCCGTCTGTCGGCCTATAGGAGTAGAGAAACCAACCCGTCTGTCGGCCTATAGGAGTAGAGAAACCAACCCGTCTGTCGGCCTATAGGAGTAGAGAAACCAACCCGTCTGTCGGCCTATAGGAGTAGAGAAACCAACCCGTCTGTCGGCCTATAGAGTAGAGAAACCAACCCTGTATGTCTCTTTAGGAGACGTATAGAGTAGGGAAGCTACTCTATTGCTCAAACTGTCTGTCGGCCTACCTTTGTCTGCCCGTCTGTCTGCCAGTCAGTTAACAGCATCAGTATATCAAACAATCCATACTTTCTCCACGTTTGTTCATCTCTAGTCCTCAAGGAGGAAGCAGTTTGTTCATCTCTAATCCTCGGCGAGGAAGCAGTTTGTTCATCTCTAGTCCTCGGGGAGGACGCAGTTTGTTCATCTCTAGTCCTCGAGGAGGACGCAGTTTGTTCATCTCTAGTCCTCGGGGAGGACGCAGTTTGTTCATCTCTAGTCCTCGAGGAGGAAGCAGTTTGTTCATCTCTAGTCCTCGAGGAGGAAGCAGTTTGTTCATCTCTAGTCCTCGAGGAGGAAGCAGTTTGTTCATCTCTAGTCCTCGAGGAGGAAGCAGTTTGTTCATCTCTAGTCCTCGAGGAGGAAGCAGTTTGTTCATCTCTAGTCCTCGAGGAGGAAGCCGTTTGTTAACTGTATGATTTCTATGATTGGCTCCTTTAGTGACTTCCTTGTCTTGACATTGTTGAATGAATTGATTGCCGGTAGCTGGGTAGTCCGCCCACTTGGATTTTTCATCCTAATTTAGTTAGGTCTACTGATTGAGAGAACAACAAAAAGACAAATGTATTTCTCTTTGGCATCAAGCACATCTAAATTAAAGAGCGACTGCCTTCAAAAAGCATTGAATCCCTTTGAAAACGATGTGGCATCGATTTGAGTCAGAAACAGTTATTCTAATGTCAAAATTGACTACAACGTGTAAATAGGATAATTTGTCATAAAGTCAGTCTCGTCTAAAATTGAGTTTGGAACCGCTGTGCGTCACAACATGTAAATGGAGGTTGGGTTTTGATTTGGCGATTTGTCTATTTGCCCATTAACATGGGGTGAACAGCTGCAGTGATTGCCATCTATCCAATAGCATAGACAGTGAGACAGACCTACCCAGCAACTCCCACTTTGTTTACATAAGACAACACACCACACATACTTTACTTGAGAAATACTGCACCAAATACCTTAGATGTAACATTTCACTACTAAAACATTGTTGGCATAAACATAAAAATGTATGAAAGATTTCTTGAGTTCTTAGATTTATTCTGGGGATTATGAGGATGTGAAATAGGCTTCTGCATCTACAGTGTCTCATGGGGGACAAATGTCATTAACCAAATGCAGAATCGGTCAGGAACACACTTCCAAGACTGAAATCTCATCTAATGAGCAACAGAAAAAACACGTGCCAATCTGTGTTCAGTGGCCCTTTAAACTTAATTTATGCATTAAAGTTTGATAGCTTGCAATAGCTCTATTAAAACGATTGTTCCAAATTTTGGGCCCGTAGTGGGTGCATCTAGACCTAAAACTGTAGCGATTGACAGAGGAGGAGGGTCAAGAAGGTCATGCAAAGTTCCTTCTTGACCCAAGAGGACAGAAGATAGAGGTATAAACAAGACTCTGAAAGACGTTTGCCAATAATATCCAGTGACCAAGAAAAACAACTCCCAATACAAACTAGTGTATTTGAAGTGGGGGTTATAGAGTTGTAGTTGCTCTGTCTATCAGGGATATTCACAGAAGTGAAGTGAGTCTGACTTTCTACGTCCTCGCTTCCTGAATCTCTCCATGGCAACGGTAAGAGCCGGAGAGAGAAAAACCAGGGGCAGTGGGTTTCTTCTCATTTTGGGCAATGATTCAGCAAAATTGATTTCAGACAAAATATGTAGAGACTTCTTATACTCAGACCCAAGGTTCTCCAAATAATTAATTACAGTTTGCAGAACTCCAACACAATGCTACTCCTAAAACGCATACATTTTTCATATGTTCTTAAGTTAGTCAGATAGACAAAGTCAGACAGACAGAAAGAGAACGAGACACACTCAGCTAAACCAAGCCTCGTGCAGCCAGATGTACATCGTATACAGTAAACTAATTGTACTAATTAGTATTTTAAACCTGCTTTATGCTTATAATGAGAACATATGCACCAATTCTCCCTTGTTGCTGCAAATCTGTTTCAGAATGTTAAGACCGGTTCTATCCAGAGCAGAATCTCCCTCTGTCCTAGTGTTACTATGTGGTTTCTGCAGTAGTATCAAATGAGCTGCCTCCCAAATCGCACCCTAGCCCCATAGGGCTCTGGTCAGAAGTAGTGCACTAAATAGGGCACGGGGTGCTATTTGCTATGCAGCCCTATGGTGAATTCCCTTTCAAGTGGAGCCACACCGCTTGCATTTGATTATTCGAGTCTCGACATGATGGGTGATTTAAAGTGGAGAAGGTGGCTTCCAAAACCCATAATTCCCTGGGATTTGCGGCATCTGCATAACACATTGCTCATTAGCTCTCCCTCTCCATCCGACCCAACCTACTCTACTGTCCCTCTGCCCCGTTGTTGTTGGTTGCTGTTTCTGCACGTTGACAGGATTGAGATCAACTTCTCTGATATGGTGTGTGAGTGACTGTTTAGGACGGAGTGCGTATGCTAATGTGTGTGTTTTCATGTACCATGACTGGGGCGATGCAGTAAGTCTTACCCAGCCTTTACACAGCGTACTGAAGCAGCTAAGTCATCTGCGTTGTGTTACTGTGTGTGTGCGCAGTGCTCTGCACTCTAGAGGAATTTGGCTCTCAACTCATCCTATCTCAGCAAATAGAATAAACTATGTGGAAAGATGTTCCAAAGGGTTGAGGCGCAGTAGTGTGTGTGTGTGTGTGTGTGTGTGTGTAGGGGGGAGGATACAAATACAGTGCCTTGCGAAAGTATTCGGCCCCCTTGAACTTTGCGACCTTTTGCCACATTTCAGGCTTCAAACATAAAGATATAAAACTGTATTTTTTTGTGAAGAATCAACAACAAGTGGGACACAATCATGAAGTGGAACGACATTTATTGGATATATCAAACTTTTTTAACAAATCAAAAACTGAAGAATTGGGCGTGCAAAATTATTCAGCCCCCTTAAGTTAATACTTTGTAGCGCCACCTTTTGCTGCGATTACAGCTGTAAGTCGCTTGGGGTATGTCTCTATCAGTTTTGCACATCGAGAGACTGACATTTTTTCCCATTCCTCCTTGCAAAACAGCTCGAGCTCAGTGAGGTTGGATGGAGAGCATTTGTGAACAGCAGTTTTCAGTTCTTTCCACAGATTCTCGATTGGATTCAGGTCTGGACTTTGACTTGGCCATTCTAACACCTGGATATGTTTATTTTTGAACCATTCCATTGTAGATTTCGCTTTATGTTTTGGATCATTGTCTTGTTGGAAGACAAATCTCCGTCCCAGTCTCAGGTCTTTTGCAGACTCCATCAGGTTTTCTTCCAGAATGGTCCTGTATTTGGCTCCATCCATCTTCCCATCAATTTTAACCATCTTCCCTGTCCCTGCTGAAGAAAAGCAGGCCCAAACCATGATGCTGCCACCACCATGTTTGACAGTGGGGATGGTGTGTTCAGGTTGATGAGCTGTGTTGCTTTTACGCCAAACATAACGTTTTGCATTGTTGCCAAAAAGTTAAATTTTGGTTTCATCTGACCAGAGCATCTTCTTCCACATGTTTGGTGTGTCTCCCAGGTGGCTTGTGGCAAACTTTAAACGACACTTTTTATGGATATCTTTAAGAAATGGCTTTCTTCTTGCCACTCTTCCATAAAGGCCAGATTTGTGCAATATACGACTGATTGTTGTCCTATGGACAGAGTCTCCCACCTCAGCTGTAGATCTCTGCTCAGTTCATCCAGAGTGATCATGGGCCTCTTGGCTGCATCTCTGATCAGTCTTCTCCTTGTATGAGCTGAAAGTTTAGAGGGACGGCCAGGTCTTGGTAGATTTGCAGTGGTCTGATACTCCTTCCATTTCAATATTATCGCTTGCACAGTGCTCCTTGGGATGTTTAAAGCTTGGGAAATCTTTTTGTATCCAAATCCGGCTTTAAACTTCTTCACAACAGTATCTCGGACCTGCCTGGTGTGTTCCTTGTTCTTCATGATGCTCTCTGCGCTTTTGACGGACCTTTGAGACTATCACAGTGCAGGTGCATTTATACGGAGACTTGATTACACACAGGTGGATTGTATTTATCATCATTAGTCATTTAGGTCAACATTGGATCATTCAGAGATCCTCACTGAACTTCTGGAGAGAGTTTGCTGCACTGAAAGTAAAGGGGCTGAATAATTTTGCACGCCCAATTTTTCAGTTTTTGATTTGTTAAAAAAGTTTGAAATATCCAATAAATGCCGTTCCACTTCATGATTGTGTCCCACTTGTTGATTCTTCACAAAAAAATAGTTTTATATCTTTATGTTTGAAGCCTGATATGTGGCAAAAGGTCGCAAAGTTCAAGGGGGCCGAATACTTTCGCAAGGCACTGTATGTTGTATGTTATCATGTGGTGGATGGTGGGAATGTACAGATTATATGGATGAGTCAGTGTTTTGGGGATGTTAGCTGTTTTTCATGGACATACAGTGGGGCAAAAAAGTATTTAGTCAGCCACCAATTGTGCAAGTTCTCCCACTTAAAAAGATGAGGCCTGTAATCGTCATCATAGGTACACTTCAACTATGACAGACAAAATGAGAAAAAAAATCCAGAAAATCACATTGTAGGATTTTTAATGAATTTATTTGCAAATTATGGTGGAAAACTTTTGTTATTGACCAAATACTTATTTATCTCAATACTTTGTTATAAACCCTTTGTTGGCAATGACAGAGGTCAAATGTTTTCTGTAAGTCTTCACAAGGTTTTCACACACTGTTGCTGGTATTTTGGCCCATTCCTCCATGCAGTTCTTCTCTAGAGCAGTGATGTTTTGGGGCTGTTGCTGGGCAACACAGACTTTCAACTCCCTCCAAAGATTTTCTATGGGGTTGAGATCTGGAGACTGGCTAGGCCACTCCAGGACCTTGAAATGCTTCTTACGAAGCCACTCCTTCGTTGCCCGGGCGGTGTGTTTGAGATCATTGTCATGCTGAAAGACCCAGCCACATTTCATCTTCAATGCCCTTGCTGATGGAAGGAGGTTTTCACTCAAAATCTCACGATACATGGCCCCATTCATTCTTTCCTTTACACGGATCAGTCGCCCTGGTCCCTTTGCAGAAAAACAGCCCCAAAGCATGATGTTTCCACCCCCATGCTTCACAGTAGGTATGGTGTTCTTTGGATGCAACTCAGCATTCTTTGTTCTCCAAACACGACGAGTTCAGCTTTTACCAAAAAGTTATATTTTGGTTTCATCTGACCATATGACATTCTCCCAATCTTCTTCTGGATCATCAAATGCTCTCTAGCAAACTTCAGACGGGCCTGGACGTGTCCTCCTGCTTAAGCCAGTACGTCTGGCACTGCAGGATTTGAGTCCCTGGCGGCGTAGTGTGTTACTGATGGTAGGCTTTGTTACTTTGGTCCCAGCTCTCTGCAGGTCATTCACTAGGTCCCCCCGTGTGGTTCTGGGATTTTTGCTCACTGTTCTTGTGATCATTTTGACCCCACGGGGTGAGATCTTGCGTGGAGACCCAGATCGAGGGAGATTATCAGTGGTCTTGTATGTCTTCCATTTCCTAATAATTGCTCCCACAGTTGATTTCTTCAAACCAAGCTGCTTATCTATTGCAGATTCAGTCTTCCCAGCCTGGTGCAGGTCTACAATTTTGTTTCTGGTGTCCTTTGGACTTGGCCATGGTGGAGTTTGGAGTGTGACTGTTTGAGGTTGTGGACAGGTGTCTTTTTTTATACTGATAACAAGTTCAAACAGGTGCCATTAATACAGGTAACGAGTGGAGGACAGAGGGTCCTCTTAAAGAAGTTACAGGTCTGTGAGAGCCAGAAATCTTGCTTGTTTGTAGGTGACCAAATACTTATTTTCCACCATAATTTGCAAATAAATTCATTAAAAATCCTACAATGTGATTTTCTGGATTTTTTTTCTCATTTTGTCTGTCATAGTTGAAGTGTATCTATGATGAAAATTACAGGCCTCTCATCTTTTTAAGTCGGAGAACTTGCACAATTGGTGGCTGACTAAATACTTTTTTGCCCCACTGTATGAGATTAGTTTGGCTGGACACAATACAGTCAATGCTAATGGGAGCTTACTGAGCCATCCCACTTGGCACAGACGTCAATTCAACTTCTATTTCACATTGGTTCAATGGAATTTCATCAAACTGACTTGGAAACAACGTTGATTCAACCAGTGTGTTCCCAGTGGGAATGCACTCAAACAGTTGTTTTTAGAGCTAAACTTACAGCGCTGTATAGTGAGAGCAAGAACCAATACGCCTCAGGCACTGACCAACCATCCTTTCTCCCCCCAGGGACCGCATGCAGCAGTCAGCCATGTACGACCTGTGTCTGGGCATGAGGCAGGTGAGCCAGGAGTTTGTCAGGCTACAGCTCACCTACCAAGAGTTCCTCTCCATGAAAGTGTTGCTGCTGCTCAGCACAGGTAAGTCAGCTGAAAGTGTGTTGAAGGGGGGGGGGGGGGGGGTGTGAGTTCCTTTGCCAGAAAAACATCCAACTCTAAGTGAGTGTGTGCATACAGCAGTGTGTGTGTGAGAGAGAGTGTGAGTGAGAAAGAGAGTCTATATGGTGTGTGTGTGTGTGTGTGTGTGTGTGTGTGTGTGTGTGTGTGTGTGTGTGTGTGTGTGTGTGTGTGTGTGTTTGTGTTTGTGTTGCACCAATAAACAGCTAGCTGCAGTGAGGTAGTGTGTATCAGCCACATGTCAGTATACAAGCAGGTTGACAGAGTAAATAACAGGTACATCACTTGTAATTTGTTTGCTGAGCTTGGAGTTGGAACACAAACAGGAACAATAACAGGTATACATACAGGGTCATGTCTATAATAAGCTGGAGTAGTATACATTCTAGGTATGCACGGAAAGCGGGATTGGGTGACACTACAGGATGCAACGATTATGCTATACCTCTGGCACGCAACCTGTCATGACACTGATGTGCCAGAGAAAGAGAAGAGAGAGGGCAGTCGATGGAGAGCGAGAGGTAAAATTGTGAGAAAGTACACAGAGAGAGAAGAATCTCAGTGTGAGAGAGGGATTCACATTTTAGGTGTTTAGCAGACAGTCTTATCCAGAGCGATTTACAGTAGGGAGTGCACACATTTTTGTACTAGTCCCCCGCGGGAATCGAACCCACAACCCTGTCATCGCAAGCGCCATGCTCTAACAACTGAGCCACACGGGGCATGAAGAAAGAGACCCCCATATTGTTTCACCATATGGCAACTGAGGACAAGGTTCTTGTTGGCGTCCAGCAGTAAACGCAGTCGGGGCAGAGCAGGCAGGCAGAGCTACAGGAGGACAAGGCTACATAGGCCAGTTATGGGAGCTATTTTGGGAGGCCAGGCTTCAGCCCTCTGCTCTGCTTTGAACTGCCGCCGTGCGGATTTGTAGGAATGTTTATTAGACTTGTCAGGCAGGGCCTCCGTTTGGAGGATCCTGGGTAGTCTCACGTGGAGCCAGAGGCAGCACTACTCAGCTTTCCATGGATTTCTGCCTGATTGATAATGGAAGCCTGGCTAGGAGTGTTGTTAGAGCAAACAGAGCGGAAAATGACAAACTATTAAAGGGATGCTTTGGGATTTTGACAATGAAGCCATTTATCTACTTCTGCAGAGTCGGATAAACTCATGGATTACATTTGTACGTCTCTGCATACAGAGGAAGGTATTAGAGGTAGTTTCGCGAGCCAGTGCTAACTAGCATTAGCAATTGTGCAAATGCTAGTTAGCAACTTCCTTCAAACTGCACAAACATTGTATCCACAAGTTCATTTGGCTTTGGGGAAGTAAATAAAGGGCTTCATTACAACAACAAAAAATCAGCACCTCCACCCCCAAACTACAGTGGGGAGAACAAGTATTTGATAACCTGCAAAATCGGCAGTGTTTCCTACTTACAAAGCATGTAGAGGTTTAATTTTTATCATAGGTACACTTCAACTGTGGGAGACTGAATCTAAAACAAAAATCCAGAAAATCACATTGTATGATTTTTAAGTAATTCATTTGCATTTTATTGCATGACATAAGTATTTGATACATCAGAAAAGCAGAACTTAATATTTGGTACAGAAACCTTTGTTTGCAATTACAGAGATCATACGTTTCCTATAGTTCTTGACCGGGTTTGCACACACTGCAGCAGGGATTTTGGCCCACTCCTCCATACAGACCTTCTCCAGATCCTTCAGATTTCAGAGCTTTCGCTGGGCAATTCGGACTTTCAGCTCCCTCCAAAGATGTTATATTGGGTTCAGGTCTGGAGACTGGCTAGGCCACTCCAGGACCTTGAGATGCTTCTTACGGAGCCACTCCTTAGTTGCCCATCTTCGATGCTCTTACTGAGGGAAGGAGGTTGTTGGCCAAGATCTCTCGATACATGGCCCCATCCATCCTCCCCTCAATACGGTGCAGTTGACCTGTCCCCTTTGCAGAAAAACATCCCCAAAGAATGATGTTTCCAATCCAATCTTTACGGTTGGGATGGTGTTCTTGGGGTTGTACTCATCCTTCTTCCTCCAAACACGGTGAGTGGAGTTTAGACCAAAAAGCCCTATTTTTGTCTCATCAGACCACACGACCGTCTCCCATTCCTCCTCTGGATCATCCAGATGGTCATTGGCAAACTTCAGACGGGCCTGGACATGTGCTGGCTTGAGCAGGGAGACCTTGCGTGCGCTGCAGGATTTTAATCCATGCCGGCGTAGTGTGTTAATGGTTTTCTTTGAGACTGTGGTCCCAGCTCGCTTCAGGTCATTGACCAGGTCCTGCCGTGTAGTTCTGGGCTGATCCCTCACCTTCCTCATGATCATTGATGCCCCACGAGGTGAGATCTTGCATGGAGCTCCAGACCGAGGGTGATTGATCGTCATCTTGAACTTCTTCCATTTTCGAATAATTGCGCCAACAGTTGTTGCCTTCTCACCAAGCTGCTTGCCTATTGTCCTGTAGCCAATGTGCAGGTCCTGCCTTGTGCAGGTCTACAATTTTATCCATGATGTCCTTACACAGCTCTCTGGTCTTGGCCATTGTGGAGAGGTTGGAGTCTGTTTGATTGAGTGTGTGGACAGGTGTCTTTTATACAGGTAACGAGTTCAAACGGGTGCAGTTAATACAGGCAATGAGTGGAGAACAGGAGGGCTTCTTAAAGAAAAACTAACAGGTCTGTGAGAGCCGTAATTCTTACTGGTTGGTAGGTGATCAAATACTTATGTCATGCAATAAAATGCAAATGAATTACTTAAAAATCATATGTGATTTTCTGGATTTTTTTTTTAGATTCTGTCTCACAGTTGAAGTGTACCTATGATAAAAATTACAGACCTCTACATGCTTTGTAAGTAGGAAACACTGACGATGTTGCTGGTTTGAATATTGGAGCCGACAAGGTAAAACATTTTAAAATAATCTGTTGATGTGCACTTGCGCAAGGCACTTAACCCTAATTGCTCCAGGGGTTCTCCAGCAACACTGGCCATGACCCCACTCAGGGGATATGCATTAAAAACATTTGACTAAAATGTGTATCTTAAATGAGATCAATCAATGACATAACACACTTGTGTAATTTTAAAATTGCATTTTAGTCCCGAAATTCTAAGCATTCCCAAATGGCATTGACACTGGCCTGACATAACCGGAGTGTCAGTAAATTAATCTGAAAGCTGGAGTGCTGTTGGAGTGGAAGTGGGACGGTGGGGAGAGGATGGAATGAGAGAGAGAGAGAGGGATAGAAAACTGACAGCACGAGAGAGCAGGGAGAGAGAGAGTAAGATGGAGGAAGAGGTAGAAAGAGCGAGAGAGAAACAGCACAGAACGAACGAGAGAGAGCTCTCTGGTCCGTCTGTTGTTGCCTCTTCCCTCCTCATCCTCTAGAGCCTCTCCAAAGAGCCCTGCTGTACTTAATAAAGCCCAGTCAAGCACTGGGCAGCACTCCAAAACCTGCTGTTTTTCTCCTACTTCCTTCAAACATGGCCCAAATGGAGGCAGAGAGAGAGAGTGCTGTGGTGATCTGACTGATCCTATGTGGCTGCATGAATCTGTCAGCAGTGTTTCAGTAGTGTCGGTCAGAGATTGCATCCTACTGTAGGTCTTCTTGTGGATGATGATATTGAGGTTCTCATTTTAGCATCTCAATCCTTCTAGACCGAAGTGACTATGAATTTTATGTTGTTTACTTTTTAGGTTTGTAAAAGGCTATTTCATCCTCTTAATATTTGTGACTAACAGTGAAATGACATCTGATACTTTCGAGGCAGAGAAAACATTTCCAGCTACCAACTTCCTCCATATTCTTGAACACAGACTGTCACCAACTAATGAAGAGAGATAAGGATAATGTGTGTGTTGAGTTATTGTGGAAAGGTGTTTACAGAGAAGTAGTTGTGTGTGGAGCTGTTTTTTGTATTTGACCTTGGTTAAGGGTTCACTTGCCCTGCAGTGACTCATGAGACCCTGTAGAATGGGTGTGATCCGATAAAAACAGATGAACTCTTCGGCTCCACAGTGACAGTGTATGGAAACACTGTCCTTTAAACAATACTCCGTAATAGAACGCCACCTAATAAATATTGTGGTGGATGATTGTCATAAAATGGTTTCTAAACTTGACATGCATTAGCCTTGCTTGCTAGATGGTTGCTACACTAAAATGGTAGATAACGTGAGTTACCCCACATAAAGTAGTGTTCTAAAACTAGTACAAAAAAAGCACTATAATCATTATATAAGCCACAATCCATTATTATAATCTGATTTATTTGTCAGATAGATAATAATCCTTTGAGTGTTATTCATTAGGGGGGCTGTTTTTGACATGGTTTTATTAAACGTTTCCAGTGCGACAGGATGCGATATCTTTCTGGATTAAGTTTTATCTAGGAGCAGAACAGTCTACAGGCATATTTGTACGGCAGTCTTTATTTATTGAAATACCCTGCATTTCCCTTTGTAAGCCGGTACATCATAGCTTGAATCAAGGCCAAGACACAGTCTTGGAGGTATGAGCTGGTAAGACTAAAGCAGGAAGCTACATGTCTACCATGTTATGTGTGTTTAACGATAGCCTATATATTATATTGGGTGTCATTGTGAAAATATCCTATGTACAGAACATATGAGGCAGAAGCAATGCAAGTATTTCTAGGTTGTGAAAAAAATAGAGGGTTCTACAGGTTGCAATTCATAGAAAATCCTGGGTCATATTCATTAGGGAGCACCGTAGCAAAAGGTTATGCAATGGAAAATGAAAACAAGTGTTTCTTATTGGACAAGTTCAGGTATAGATAGTCCCTCCCTATTTCAGTCAGTTGTCTTCCATTTGGTGCTTATTATTTATTAAACCCGGGCTGCTTAAGAAATATGGATGTGTGTGAAATACGGCCTTGTTGACACATCTAGGTTGGGTACCTGCGTTGAGTAATTGCCCCTAAATGACACACCGTCTTCTGGCCACACCCCTAAATGACACACCGTCTGCTGACCACACCCCTAAATGACACAGTCTGCTGGTCACACCCCTAAATGACACACCGTCTGCTGGCCACACCCCTAAATGACACACCGTCTGCCGGCCCTAGACACTAAATGCCAACTGGAGCTGAATTAAATTAGGGACTGAGTCAGTGGGGCGAAAACAAAGGGCCCAAATGTGGCACTGGTTTTAGCATGTTCCTGTTAATTAGGGCCACAAAAAAAGCCGCGAAACAGAAAGAACAGAATCCCTCTCTCGCCTTGATGCTTTTCCAGAGAGCTCTAGTTATTGCTCTTGGTCTCTGCTACGTTCTAGGCTAGGTTTGTGTGTGTGTGTGTGTGTGTGTGTGGTGCCTGCGTACATACAACTGAGCATTGCCATTCGCTGAGCGATTTCCTCCAAGATGCAATGCTAACTGACAGGCTCTAGTCCTACTCTTGCATGTGGCTGTGTGTTCTAAGAAACAAAAAGCCCTGTCAACTATTTTCTCACATGGCCCTCAGCACAACAAGGTGTGTTTGTCTGCCACATGTTGGTTTGGGTTTAGGCTTCAAATGCAAAGCTTCAAACTAGGCTAATTAAACAAAATCAAATCAAGTGTATTTGTCATATGTACATGACACACATGGTGTACACAGTACAAGTTCATGTTTACTTGCAGGTGCACCACATTTACTACAGACGGAGTATAGTACAGATGTAGGATATTCATTTGAGCCAGTTTGCTACAGCAGGAAAAATAATCCTGCAGCAACAGGAAGTGTGAATTATTATGTGGATTATAATGAATGGACATTGTTGCAGGGCTGGTAACAGAGAGAATCAGTTGGACGGACATTTGATTTCTAAAAACGGGCCGTTTTTTTCCAGGAATTGCGTTATAGTAAAGACCACAGGCAGCTCATAGTTTCAAGTTTAGGGAAGTCTATAATTTATCCTACCATTTCTACGTTCCAGTAATGGATTATATTTTATATAAAAATGTTTGTGGAAGAGTTTAATTTCAATTACGTTTTCGTTTCTCAAAATTGTCACTTAATTAATCATAAAAATCTGAATCAAAACGATAAAATCTGAATGTTTAAATTCAACTAATGCAAGAGTACCAGCCTTTGACATATAGACACACCGTGATCCTTTGGCAGCTAAAGAAATGAGTGCATGTTACTCAGATAGCCTATTGGCCAATGCAGCAGTAGGCCTATAACTTCCATCGTCAACTAAGTAAAACAGACCTAAAGCCAACTAATAAATAAGCCTGATGAAAATTCAGGTTCTGTCAATCGTATTAATCTCTATACTCCCCCCGTCTGCCTCCCTTTCTACCTGTCTTGAGCTATCGCTAGTAAAGTGCAATATTGTATCAACTCAGCAGGTTGGCGTGCTCGTGGGCACACGCTCCCTCAACCACCCACATCCTCATGCTCACATGGAGCCTTCCAAACAAGAATTTTGTTTTTGTCAAAACTCCTAAATTATGGATATAAAATTAACTTACAGATCTCTGCAAACAACGTTTCCACTCTTAGAATAATACATGTCTGTAATACATGCATTAACAGACATTAAAATAGCCAGATGACAGGGATGAACGGTACATTTAGTAGACCTACTGGTTACATATGTAATGGTGAATTGATTAAAACAAATCTAATCAAAAGGGAAAACAATTCACACAATGAAACAATGCAGCAGACAGCGGAGCACATTCTGGAGAGCTGAGTGCATGTATTCTGGAGAAAGACGCCCATATTGTCGCCACAAACCACTCCCCTCGTCTCAACACTTTAAAAGGATACTCAAGACACATTATCTTCCCACATTTAAGATCATTTTCACTGACAACTGCAACTAAATAATCAATTAGGCCTATTGCCAAGTGCGCTGCCCAAAATGCTGGCTTCCCAAATAGGCCTATGCATATGATTTGAAACAATCCACAGATTTAAGTATGACATGCCATACTCCTTTTGTCCAGACTATCAGATACATGGTCTGCACATACGGAGACAGAGGGGTGCCGTTTCGCTCACGCTGATACTTCATCTGAGATCGAGTCTGTCGGCGTGCATCTCAGTCAGATCAATATTTTATTTGGATGGGCAAGTAGGTACGGTAGGGCGGGGCCAGACCCCCTAAGGCTCGCCCATAACGCCAGCCCTGCATTGTTGTAGTGGTTGATTCATAGAAGGGAAAATCAAGTCTGGAATTTCAAAGTGGTATTAACAAACGTCAGAAGCGTTTTTAAACCTCAAATACACTACACGCTTCAAATGGCCTGCATAGCCAGAAAGGTCTCCTGTAGCAGGGTGATCAAATTAAGATCCTACATCTGTATGTCAAATGCAGGCCTCAAGGGTCAACACAGTGCCTCAACTCAGCCATAGGCAACCCAAAAAAATAGCTTTTTAAATTTACATTTTAAAGGTTCCAAAACTGACCATAGAAACAGTACAAGGAGAGCAGCTTGTCATTAGCGTACGTCTGTGAGGCAGGTTGAGCTATGCTGTGACACCAGAAGGATCTAGCCAGGCAGGTAGCCTATCCTCCTAGACTGGTCCTAGATCTGTTTGTGTTGTTATCTTGCCATCTCTGGATCAGATCTGGGACCAGGCAGGTCCTAGAATGATCCCGGACCTGTTAGTGCGGCATGATTATTCTGACCATAGAGTTGGCTATACAGCACATACAGAACTGGGACCAGCTAACGCCACGTCTGACCATAGGAGTTGGCTATACAGCACCAACAGATTTGGGACCAGCCCGGCAGGTAGCCTACTAACCTGGGCTACGGTGTGTCAGCCTTCTCCCTATGAAACAGGATGTCAATTAGACTTTAAAGTGTGTCATTTGGAACAGTTGGTTGCTCTGGTTTGAGGTAATCATTACCTGAAGCTGCTTAGTCAATTACCAACATTAGCTAGAGAACACCTGCCTTAGTGTGCCAACACAGTGGGTGTGTGTGTGTGGAGTACCTAACACTGTCCCGTGATATTGCACTTAAAACTAAACAATTGTTTTTTGACCTATAGACCCGTTTTGAATATATGTCTGAATAACATCTGATGTCTCTGTATGACCATAATAATGTAGGTTACTGTGTACTATGATCATTTACTGTAGTAGTAGCAGCTATGATAATCAACAGTGCACAGGAGGCTGCTGACGGGAGGACAGCTCACTATAATGTCAACAATAACAAAAACCATGCTGATACAATTCCACTGATTCTGCTCCAGCCATCACCCCTCCCCAATTAAGGTGCCACCAACCTCCAGTGCAGCAGTGGAATAACAGTGGCAGAGTTGCAGGCTACTAGTGATAAAGGCACTGTGCTGGTTAGTTTGATTACTGTACCTGCAGCACTTTGTTCATTACACCACAGTGTATATCAGAAGTGTTCCTGTAGGCCTCCACTAGAAGAAAGATCTAAGAGAGACTGCGTTGGGAGACGAGGTGTTTCTTAATTCATTAGCCAGCCAGACGCAGAATGTCATTTAAGATGAGATTGGCAGGCAGCCATATCGCCGTTAGTTTGTCCTCTACAGAGATATGAGCAAGAGAGAGAGCAAGAGAGAG
Source organism: Oncorhynchus clarkii lewisi (assembly GCF_045791955.1). Taxonomy (NCBI): domain Eukaryota; kingdom Metazoa; phylum Chordata; class Actinopteri; order Salmoniformes; family Salmonidae; genus Oncorhynchus; species Oncorhynchus clarkii. The sequence continues at coordinate 66,161,434 of NC_092156.1, forward strand.
ATTTAAAGGGAGAAATCGAGAGGATACCTTTATCCATATTGAGAAGACTTTCACTTAAAATACTCTGTACATCCTGTTTCAATATGTTCATCCCGCTCTTAGACAGTTATTTGACTGACGCTGTAAGTCAAAAAAAAGAGGACAACTACCATGAACTGAATTAATGGGTGAAGTGACGAAGGGTTGATGTGGTTGGTCAACAATAATGAAAACAATTAAATAAAATAGAGTAAAAAAGGTCATGATTAAAACACATGTTATGACAACTTATGACAACTTATAACTGTAGGGTGGTCAAATCAAATGTTCTCGGTAAGGTCAAGTTTAGGTCAAATTGCCATGTGCTTATACAATACATTTTATGTAGTCTTGTTATGTAGGCTAGTTGTTTACGCCTCCCATTAATACTTATCTTTTGGCTTCCTCTCTCCTCTCAGTTCCCAAAGAGGGTCTAAAGAGCCAGGCAGCGTTTGAGGAGATGAGAGTGAACTACATCAAGGAGCTGAGGAGGTCTGTGGGCAAGGCCACCAACAACTCTGGACAGACGTGGCAACGCTTCTTCCAGCTCACCAAGCTACTGGACGCCATGCATGATGTAAGCACTGGACCCACATCACTGTATCCATAACATCAGGCACTGGACCCAGCGCCACATTACCATGCCAAGTCCCATCAACAAGCCTCCTCTATGCTATGCATATGTAACAGTATAGCTTCCATCCCCGGGCTCGAACCAGGGACCCTCTGCACACAGACAACCGACACCCCCACGAAGCATCGTTACACATCGCTACAAATGCCGCGGCCCTTGCAGAGCAAGGGGGACAACTACTTCAAGGCCTCAGAGCGAGTGACGTCACCGATTGAAACACTATTAACACGCACCACCGCTAACTAGCTAGCCATTTCACATACACAGAGCAAGTTCAAATAACAGGTCCCCTGACTGGAGTTTAACAATGTAATGTAGGATCTCTGAAATAACAGATTGCATTCCAATGACTAGCCCTAAAGGGTGTTTATTTTGGAATGGGCAGAGATTGCCCTATATTGGTGGATAAATGGAACATGGAGGAATCAATGTCCAGGCTCAGAGTGGTGGGTCAATACAACTATCCCCCTAACTAAATGCACTGACTGCAGGGGTTATGCAAGGACAACTTAGCATGTGGTGAAACATTAGGAGCTAGAAGCATTAGGAAAAATACTCACATCTCACAAATGCTGGGAAAAGTCCCTGATATTGGGGTTATGACAGTCTAAAATCAGTCTGTTAAACGATACTTTTGAAGGAAGTAGGATTTGAAGTGATTGACATGCATCAGAAAGGTATTGGGAAGTTCAGAAGATCATCAGGCAACAACCTTGTTCTTTTCTACACTGAATATCATAGATCCTCATTTATGTTCCCCCCCCCCGTCTGATTTAGTGCCTGGTCTTGTCCACTCTGTTCTGTTCTGCACTGTTTGTGGGCATTGTAGACACATACGTGTTCCTGAGAGTCGTCTCCTTCAGTGATGGGGTCATAATATTTTGTAGCTTAAACCGTTCAAAAGAGACGCATTTGTAGGAAGAAAACAAAAACCGCTCTGTTTATTACAACCACATCTAGCAGCTACCAGAGGTTACTGACGTAACCCTGGTTCTATGAACCAAGCCATTATTATATTTATTCCCCCCCTCCAGAGTTTCCCTCGTGATCCCATTTTCAATTCATGCAACCCCTAGTTTGGGAAACGATGCCCTATGTAGAAGAGGTATCGTCTATTGAGAATCAGTAGCACCCCCTAGTGGTACGTCAGACTCATGAGTCGTGACCCCTAACCGATAAACAATTAGTCATATCAATGCCATGACAACATTAACCTAAGGATCTGGCTATGGTAGGTGGCATCACTCTGAATAAGGTAAGGTAACCGAACACACGTCAGAAAAGGGGAATGCCAATTCAAGGTTTCCCAGGGCAAAGTTGACCCCAACTTCCAAGAACGAGGCTTTGATTGTACTGTGTATTATTCACACTTCACGATAAGCCAATGAAATCCCTATGCAAACACAGCTGGATTCTATCAAACTACAACTCTCCTTCCCGCTCTCCCTCCCCCGCTCTCAATGTGTATTTATTCCATGTTCTTTTTTTCTACATTTCTCTCTGCAATGTTGGGAAGGACACATTTCACTGTTAGTCTATATGTGACAAATAACATGTTATTGATTGATCCCTCCCTCTGTCCTCTAGCTGGTGGGGAACCTGCTAGACTTCTGTTTCTACACTTTCCGTGAGTCTCAGGCTCTGAAGGTGGAGTTTCCAGAGATGCTGGTGGAGATAATCAGTGACCAGATACCAAAGGTGGAGTCGGGCAACACACACACCCTCTACTTCCACAAGAAGTGACTGTACTGAGTCCCTGGGAGGAAGAGAGGAGAGAGAATTAAATAATGAGAAGGGGAGGAGTGGGAGAGGATGAAGGCTAAGGAAGGACCCTAGCCTCAGGAGTGGCCTAACTACTATGCCAG